>NC_057809.1:99466834-99468657 GCF_018294505.1 Triticum aestivum
AAAAGATGTCATGGAAGTTCTTTTCCATAAGCACATATGACTATATTCGGAATACATGCCTACATTACATTGATGAATTGGAGCTAATTCTGTGTCACCCTAGGTTATGACTGTTACATGATGAACCACATCCGGCATAATTATCCATCACCGGTCCAATGCCTACGAGCTTTCCATATACTGGTTTACGCTTATTTACTTTTCTGTTGCTACTGTTACAATCACTACAAAATACCAAACATATTACTTTGCTTTCTTTACTCTTTTGTTATCGTTGCCACCACTATCATATTACTTTGCTACTAAACACTTTACTGCAGATACTAAGTTATCCAGGTGTGGTTGAATTGACAACTCAACTGCTAATACTTGAGAATATTCTTTGGCTCCCCTTGTGTCGAATCAATAAATTTGGGTTGAATACTCTACCCTCGAAAACTGTTGTGATCCCCTATACTTGTGGGTTATCAGTAGGATTGCAGGTAAGGTAACAACAGTAGTAGCAAGGACAGGCTATGCATCGGAATATGATTAACAGAAAGCAGTAACATGTTACACTACTCTAATGCAAGCAATATAGAGAAGAGTAGGCGATGTCTGGTGATCAAGGGGGGGACTTGCCTGGCTGCTCTGGCAAGAGAGAGGGGTCGTCAACACCGTAGTCGTACTGGGTAGCAGTGGCGTCGGTCTCGGTGTCTAGCGAGAGAAGAGGGGGGAAGAAACAATAAATATTAAGCAAACAGATGCATAGCGATGCATGACATGACAAGTAGCGGTAAGAGGTGGTACCGGTGAAGGGGGGAACATCCGAGAAAATATCCCCGGTGTTTCGCGTTTTTGGACAGATGAACCAGAGGGGAAAGTTGTGTGTTTGCTATGCTAGGGATGCGTGGTGGACGAACGGGCTGCGTATCCGGATTCGTCTCGTCGTTCTGAGCAACTTTCATATACAAAGTTTTTCCATCCGAGCTACGGTTTATTTTATATTGATTTTAAAAGATTTAAAAAAAATTAGCATTTATTTAATTAATTTAATTTAACATTATCCAGAACAGTGCACGCTGACGTCAGCATGACGTCAGCAGTTGACCTGGTCAACCTGACATGTGGGACCCGTTCGTCATTGACTAGACTAACTAAACATGATTAATTAGTTTAATTAGTAGTTTAGTTTAATTAATCAAAATTAATTAAGTCTTTAATTAATTAATTAATTTTATTATTATATTTTTTAATTCCCTTTTTCGTAAAAACATTCTGGGGCGGCCCCACATGTCAAAGGCCCTGAGGGCCTATCGGGTCCGGGCGACAGGCGTTATCGGGTGCGGGCGCTGCGCACCCGCACAGAGGCGACGGAGGGCGCCAGCGGTGTCGTGCCCATGACGCGTCCAGCGGAGGGCGTCGGACGCGACGAGGAGGCGGAGGCGCTCGGCAGCGAGGCCAGGGCGGAGCGGTGGCGTAGGCGGAGCAGGGCCGCAACAGCTCGGGGCGAGCGGGGGTCGGCCGTGACGCGGGCGGGCGCGTGGGCGTGCGGGAAGGGGAACCACGACAACGAACAGGAATGAGGCGGGGCGCGTGCGCGCGCAAGGGCAGCAGGCGCGCAGCGTGGCGCGGAGCGATGGCAGCCGAAGACGGCAAGGCGAGCGGCGACGCGAATACGGCGCCGGAGCGGAGCGAGAAGCGAGGCTGGGGGCGGTAGCGGGCAATGCGGCGCGACGGCGCAAGCAACAGAAGCGAGGGGGAGGACGGCAGCGGGCGGCTGCAGGTGGGAGCGCGACCACGGGGCAGTGGGGCGCGCGCAGGCACACATGTCAGGCGGCAGG
>NC_057809.1:99469218-99473755 GCF_018294505.1 Triticum aestivum
AGCGGCGGCCTCCTCCTCTCGATCCCGATCGAATCGGGGGAGACGGGGGGAGATATTTTCGGGGGAGTGCGGGGGTGTCAGTGGGGTTGACCAGGGGAGTGGGGGATTATGGAGAGGGAGTGGGGTGTAAGGGCCGGCCGGCTGGGCTAGTTGGGCAGGCCAGCTGGGCCTGCCAAGGCCCAGTTGGGCCGAGGGCCTTTGTCTCTTTTATTTTATTTTATTTTTTATTTTCTTTTATTTATTTGTTTAGTTCTTATTTGTTTTATTTTAGTTTTTGCAAAGAAATTAATTTCAACACCTAAATTAGTATTTAGAAATACAACACTGCCACATTAATTTGGATAGCTAAATAAAATAGTTTAATATTTTATCAATTTGAAAAAGGTATTTAATTAAATGTTTTGCTGCTGTTTTATTTACTTTAGAGCCTTTAGACAGTTTATAAAAGTTTGGTTTCACCACCAGAATTACCTATGCATTATTTTGCACAATCCGAACAATTTGGTTTTGATATTTGAAAACTTTTATTGTTTTCCTTTGATTAAATTTTGAATTTGTTTCAGTTTTGAATTATTGAGAGTTTATCAACAGTAACCGAGGTGACGTGGAATCATTAGCGAGGGATCACTGTAGCTTAATTATCCGGCGTCACATACCCTTTGGCCAGGATCCGAAATATCACATTAATCACCGTGATGGGACGGAACTGGCGGATGTCGGAGGCGCTCGGGACCTTGGGGATGAGGGTAACGATCCCATAGTTAAGACACCCTAGATCCATGGAGCCTGAGTAGAATTCCTCAAACAGGGCCATGACCTCTGGCTTGATGGTCTGCCAGAACGTTTTGAAGAACGTTACGGGCAGGCCATCCGGCCCCGGGGCCGAGGAGGGGTTCATCCCCTTAATAGCCGCAAGGACCTCGTCCTCGGCAAAGGGGGCCACTAATGCCGCATTGGCCTCAACAATGACCAATCGATCACCCGACCAAATGTCGAGGGCGAGACTAGCCCCACCTCGAGGGGTGGGGGTAAATAGGGCTTTATAGAAGCCATCTACATGGGCACAGATGGCCGAGGGGTGAACGAGAGGCGTGTCTCCATCCCACAAGCAGTGGATGGAGTTTCGACGTCGCCAGCCGTTCGCTACCACCTGGAAATAGGCGGTGTTGGCATCGCCCCGAAGCACCCACCGTTGGGTACCCCGCAGTCGCCAGTAGGCCTCTTCATCCGTGTAAATGGTTGAGAGCTGGTCTTCAAGGTCATATCGCAGCATCCATTCATCCGGGAAGATCCCAGAGGTGTCGGCACGAGCATCCAGGGCTTGGATAGCCAGCAGGAGGGCCTTTTGCGCTCTCTAAGGTCCCGGCCAAGGTTAGCACCCCAACCCTTCATGAATTGGCAGGCGAGCTTGGCACAGAAGTGCCACGAGTCGACTGCGGACATGGAGCGATGAGGGGAAGAGCGAGCGGAGGTCCAGCGAGCGACGACAGACTCCCGGAAGCCCGCCTGATTAAGCCAGAAGAGCTCAAACCGGAAACGCGGCGGGATGGGGGGCGCTCGTCAGCGGTGGAGAGGAGGAGAGGGATGTGGTCAGACCCGATCCAGGTAATCGCACGAAGTGACGCCAGGGGACAACATAATTCCCACTCCGGGGAAACTAGGACGCGATCCAAGACGGATTGCGTCGGGTCAGTCCGACGGTTCGTCCAGTTGAACCTGGCACCCGTCCGTTCTAATTCACGGAGACCGAGCTCCACGATCCAGTCGTTGAATAACTGCATCCGGGGAAGGTTAATCCGGTCATTATTCTTCTCATCCGGGGAACAGATGAGGTTAAAGTCTCCGCCCACTCCTACTGGGAGGAGGGAGTTGGAGATCTTCTGATGCAGCTCCGCCAGGAAGGCCGGGGAGCGGCGGTGGTCTGCCGGTCCATACACAATCACGACCTCCCATTTGAAGTTAAGAGCACGCTCAAAGATCTCCATACTAACGAAGAATTCTCCCTGGTCCATGCCACCCACCTCAAAGGTGGCATCCTTTACCCCTAAAAGGATGCCACCAGAATGGCCAGTAGTCCCACTAGAAGGGAGCCAATGCCAGGCAAACAGGTGGGGGCTAAGACAGTCGAGCTCGTAGAGGGAGAACTCAGTGCGCATTGTTTCCTGGATGGCAATGATGTCAATGTGTTCATCACGCATGTACTCGACGAGTTCGCGGCGTCGACCATCATGGCCGAAGCCACAGATGTTCCAAAAAAGAGCCCGCATCTAAGCCCCCATCGGGGGGCTGCTTGACCCTAGGACACGAGATGCGCTTTGGGCACGGAGAGCAGCAGTGCGTGAACGTTTGCGCCCACGGATCACCCCGTTGGCAACCGGAGCGGCCCAAACCGCGGGAGTGGCGGTTGATTCCTTGGGGGGCGAAGGAGGCGAGCCCGGGTTTCGACAAGCTTGCCATCTAAGATCTCACAAGCCCTAATGGACGCAATCTGTTCTAAGGGGGGACCAACTCCCCCCCTGAAGATGATGGCCGAATCAGTGGCCACCTTGGTGAGGTGGCCAAGAGGGACGGCCTCAAGCGCGGAAAAGGAACAGCTGGAAGAACTGGGAAGGGCGGGATCCACACCTGGCTCAAGGTTCCGGGCCACCGCCCGGAGCTCCGCATGCTCGGCGATGGACGAGGCCGAAGAGTCCGCCTGGCGGGCCGCATCGAGGCAGGCACTGCGGCGGGACGTAGTCACCGGCGTCGAGGTGGAGCAGGGCCGCCTGGCGTACGCCACCGTCTGTGGAGGGTGCGCAGAGACCGGAGTGGTCACGACCATGGGCACCACCCCGGTCGGAGAGCCTGGAGAGGCGAGGTGGACGATGGAGGCCACCGGTGGGGGGAGCGGGGCGAGGGGCTCCAGGGAGTCACCGTACTCACCCCCCACGGGTGGGAGGGTCGAAGAAGGCGCGGCGAAGGAAGTGCCCCTGTCGCCATCCGTGGGGATCGGGGAGGTCGGACCAAGGGGGGACGGGGGCTCCGGGTCCGTCGGCGTGGGGCGAAGGGCGGAGTCGGTGGAAGGAGAACGAGGCGACGAAGGCGGCACGATGAACAGGCCCACACTGGAGATGTCACTGGCCGACTCCGGCGGAGGAGGAGAGGGTGCGACCGGGGGAGCGGCCAGACAGAGGGCCACTGCGAGGTCAGCGGCCGACACCCGAGTGCGCCCAGCCCCGGAGCCGCCGCGGCCTGAAGGTGGGTTGACGGGCTCGCAGGATGGGGATCGGGAGTGCTCCTACAGGTCCTCATCATCCTCAGGGTCGTCGAGGCGGGAGTGGCGGGACCGCCTGTGGTGGGAGTCGTCGGCATCAGCTGGGCGGTCCCCCTGGTGGCTGTCATTGGTGAAGCGAGGACGGCCAATGTGGTTCGGAGGCTCGTGGCAGATCTTGAGGTCATAGTCGTCGTCGTTGAAGAAGACCCGAATCGTGGCGCGGAGCTTGGAGGAGTCCAGGCACTTTACCTTGACCCGGACCTCCTCCTCCTTGCGCAGGGAGAGCTCATTGACCACCACCACCTTGCCCAGGATCTTGGACATACTGCGGATGACACGCTCAGACCGGGCCACATCTAGCAGGCTGGTGATGAGGAGCCAAGCAGTGTCCAAAACCGCCATGGCCTTGAGGTCCCACCTCAGCTCGGAGATGTTCACCACTAGCCCGTTGACGGCCAAGGTGATGTTGCTGCTGCGGGTGCAGTGTCCCATGCTCAGGGCATCGGGGAAGATCACCGTGAAGGCATTGGCAGAGGTGGTGGTATAACGCCCCGAGACCGATGTGCCAAGTGTCGTCCAGTTATTCGATGTTGTTGCCTTGTCATTGCTTGCGTGTCATGCATTGCATATCATGTCATCATGTGCATTTCATTTGCATACGTGTTCGTCTCATGCACTCGAGCATTTTCCCCGTTGTCCGTTTTGCATTCCGGCGCTTCGTTCTCCTCCGATGGCCATTTCTACCTTTCTTTCGTGTGTGGCGATTAAACATTTCCGGATTGGACCGAGACTTGCCAAGCGGCCTTGGTTTACTACCGGTAGACCGCCTGTCAAGTTTCGTACCATTTGGACTTCGTTTGATACTCCAACGATTAACCGAGGGACCGAAAAGGCCTTGTGTATGTTGCAGCCCAACACCCCTCCAATTTGGCCCAAAACCCACCAAAACCCTCTCCATCATCTCGGTCGTTCGATCACGATCGCGTGGCCGAAAACCGCACCTCATTTGGACTCTCCTAGCTCCCTCTATGCCTATATAAAGGTCTCTCCCCGAAAATCCCGGGTCTCCCTTTTCCCCTAACCCTAAAATCCCCTCGCGCTGCCACCGGACATGTCCGCCCTGGCCGGACGCATCGCCGCCGCCAACCGCGTGGCGCCACCTGTCCAGCGCCGCCCGTTCCCACCGCGCGGCCCGGGAAGCCCGGAGCCGGCCCCCGAGGGCCCAACCGCTCGCCGCCGCCTCTCGCGGAGAGAGCCCGCGTCCATGCCGCGCCATCCGCCGGC
>NC_057809.1:99474209-99478140 GCF_018294505.1 Triticum aestivum
ACTCGCCGCCGGCGCCATCTTCCTCGCCGCCTCGCCGACGCGCGCCACCGTTGCCGTCGTCGCCCGGCCCTGGATCTGGCCCCGCCGGACCGGATCCGGCCGTCCCCACTTCCCCGGCGCCGCCCCGCGCCTCCCTGCCTTCTTTCCCATCTCCGGCGACTCTTCCGGCGATCCTCGAAGTTCATGCCAGGAAACCCTAGATCTGGGTGAGATGATATTTTCCCTAAGTCCCCGAGTTTTCCATGTTTCATATGCCCATGTTTATCATGTCGTAACTCTGCATTTGTAGCTCCGTTTTGCGCATATAGCATACCAAAATGTTCGTCTCAGAGAGCACATCATTTCATATCATTGCATCATTTTCATTTGAGTTCGTCTTGATGCCCGAAATGCTGTTGGAAGAATGCTATTTGGGATAATTGTCAGATCTACTGCTCCAATTAGATATTTGTCATTTTTTCCATGATTATTGTGTGCATGATATGCCCCTGAGCTCTACATGTGTTTTGTTATATGCCATGCCATCTTTCCAGGGGTGCCATCCATGTATTTTTGTGATGTGTGTGGTGACTAGCACAAGCTTGCAAAGTGGTGCATTCGTTAATGCTGATTTCAGGGACTTAGCCTTTCCACTAAGTCCTTGATCTGTTTATCTCAATATGCCATATGTTCATGTTGTTTCCTAGTGATCCGTGCCTCTTTTGAGGATGATCAGTAAGGATGTTTTGTTAATATTGTAGTGCTCTATCCATCCATGTCTTTGTTTGCAATTATGGAGCACCCTAGCTTGAGTCAATCGAGCTCTACTTTTGCTATTTCGTGAATCTGGGCAGATTGTCTACTTGTTAGCGATTTTGCCGAGGATGTTGTCGTTGATTCGTGCATGCTATGCTATTGTTCTTGCAATGTCTAGCTTGTATAATGTGTATTCTTGACGGGTGTATTCTTAGATTGTCATGGCTTGCTCTGTAGTGAGTGCATCAAGCTCGTAAACATGCCTACTTGATATCTGTTTTTGCATGCTCCAGTTTTTCACTAAGTCTGTGACCTGATTATGTTTTTGCCATGTTCACATGCTTGCAATTGTATTTTCTGTTCCCTTTTAGCTCAAGGTCACTAAGGGACTTTTGTTAAGCTCTTTGAGTAGCTCCATGCCATGCTTTACTTTGCCATGTTCAGGCCCTGTAGCATATAGTTTTCATGCTCCAAAGTGTGCTACCTGATCTGAGATTCCAGACAAGTGTTAATTTCACTGAGATCTGTTTACTAAATGCATTTTTGCCATGCTTGTTTGAACCTGTTAATGGATGAATTGGCCGTAGCTCAGTGCTAGTCTTTTGTTAAGCATCATGAATGGATCCCTGCCATGCATTTTGTTGCCATGTTTGAGTGCTGTAGCATGTTTAACTTGTTGCATTTAGATGGCTACTTGCTGTTTATCGCAGACCGTGGTCATATTTGTATTGCTTGCCATTTCCAAACCGTAACTCCGATTCCGGTGATCTTTATATCGTTTTCAAGCGAAATCATCTCACCTTTCCAGTGGCACACTTGGATTTCCAAGTTGAGGCCAGGTTCATTCATTCCTTGTCAAATCTTGCATATGCATCGCATACCGCATCTCGCATATCATACCATGTTCATGTGTTGGTTGTTTACTATGTTGTGTGCTTCTTTCCGGTGTTTGCTTCTTCTGGTTGGTTTCAGTAACGTTGCGTTTGTGCGGACCCGTTCGTCTACGTCCGTTTGTCTTCTTCATGGACTCGTTCTTCTTCCTTGCGGGATTTCAGGCAAGATGACCATACCCTCGAAATCACTTCTATCTTTGCTTGCTAGATGCTCGCTCTTTTGCTATGCCTATGCTACGATACCTACCACTTGCTTATCATGCCTCCCATATTGTTGAACCAAGCCTCTAACCCACCTTGTCCTAGCAAACCGTTGTTTGGCTATGTTATCGCTTTGTTCAGCCCCTCTTATAGCGTTGTTAGTTGCAGGTGAAGATTGAAGCTTGTTCCATGTTTGGAACATGGATGTTTTGTTGGGATATCACAATATCTCTTATTTAATTAATGCATCTATATACTTGGTAAAGGGTGGAAGGCTCGGCCTTATGCCTGGTGTTTTGTTCCACTCTTGCCGCCCTAGTTTCCATCATATCGGTGTTATGTTCCCGGATTTTGTGTTCCTTACGCGGTTGGGTATAATGGGAACCCCTTGACAGTTCGCTTTGAATCAAACTCCTCCA
The DNA here is from genome assembly GCF_018294505.1 of Triticum aestivum. Lineage (NCBI taxonomy): Eukaryota > Viridiplantae > Streptophyta > Magnoliopsida > Poales > Poaceae > Triticum > Triticum aestivum. The sequence goes on from NC_057809.1 coordinate 99,476,458, forward strand.
GCAAGGCCCAACCTTGGTTTTACCATTCGCCACCTAGCCTCTTTTTCCCTTGGGTTAGGCCAGCCCAAGGGTCATCTTTATTTTAACCCCCCCCCCCCGGGCCAGTGCTTGTCTAAGTGTTGGTCCGAAATGGGCAGCCTGCAGGGCCACCTCGGGGAAACTTGAGGGCTGGTTTTACTCGTAGCTTGACCTATCCGGTGTTGCCCTGAGAATGAGATATGTGCAGCTCCCATCAGGATGTCGGCACATCGGGCGGCTTTGCTGGACTTGTTTTACCATTGTCGAGGATGTCTTGTAGAACCGGGATACCGAGTCTGATTGGAATGTCTCGGGAGGAGGTCTATTCCTTCGTTGACCGTGAGAGCTTGTCATGGGCTAAGTTGGGACTCCCCTGCAGGGATTTGAACTTTCGAAAGTCGTGCCCGCGGTTATGGGCAGATGGGAATTTGTTAACGTCCGGTTGTAGAAAACTTGAAGTTGACCTTAATTAAAATGCATCAACCGCGTGTGTAACCGTGATGGTCTCTTTTCGGCGCAGTCCGGGAAGTGAACACAGTGTTGGAGTTATGATTGATGTAGGTTGTTCTAGGATCACTTCTTGATCATAGTTTATCAATCGTGCTTTGCCTTCTCTTCTCGCTCTAATTTGCGTATGTTTAGCCACCATATATGCTAGTTGCTTGTTGCAGCTCCACCTCATACCTTTACCTTACCCATAAGCTTAAATAGTCTTGATCACGAGGGTGTGAGATTGTTGAGTCCCCGTGACTCACAGATACTTCCAAAACCAGCTTGCAGGTGCCGATGAGTCCGTGCAGATGACGCAACCAAGCTCAGGAGGAGCTCGATGAAGATCTTGTCCTTTGTGTTGTTTCGTTCTAGTTGATCAGTAGTGGAGCCCAGTTGGGGTCGATCGGGGACCTTGTCGCTTTTGGGGTTCTTCTTTTATTTTGGTTCCGTAGTCGGACCTTGAGTGTATTTGGATGATGTAATGCTTTATTCATGTATTGTGTGAAGTGGCGATTGTAAGCCAACTATGTTACTCTTTCCCTTATGTATTACATGGGTTGTGTGAAGATTACCTCACTTGCGACATTGCTTTCAATGCGGTTATGCCTCTAAGTCGTGCTTCGACACGTGGGAGATATAGCCGCATCGAGGGCGTTACAGGTGGTGACCTGCCAATCCCACTTTCACCTGCACAAGTGGTTGAGCTCGGCCTCGATCAGCTCCAGGTTGGCGACCCCTCACCCACGACAGATACAAGTGCCAGGAGCGAGGGGGGAGGGGGACCTCCGGCACCTCGATGTGGAAGAAGCCCATGTCCTGAATGCCATGCCCATACATCATGATCTCCTCCATCATCGGGTGATCTGGGCAGAGAATCGCGGGGTGGCCGGAATCCTTGCAGATGTAGCACCTCGGAGGGTTGGGGAAGGCCACCAGGAAGTGCCCGGACAGGCCGCAATTGAAGCACGGAGGACCGTTCGAGGTGGAGTTGGAAACCAGAGGTGGAGCCGCCGCCGCGGCGGTGGATGCTGGGGCCGGGGGGCGAGAGGGGCCCTTCTTCTTATTCTTCTTCTTGGCACCCGGGCGCCCCCGGTTCCCATTGCCTCCATTGGAGGGAGGGAGAGCAGCTTGGTTGTGCGGGGGCTGGTAGCGGCGGGGAGCCTGGGCGTTGGT
>NC_057809.1:99478903-99488108 GCF_018294505.1 Triticum aestivum
ATCCCGGTTCATGACCGGCGGGGGGGGGAGGGGAGGGCGCAAGGGGGCTGGGGGCGCCGGCGAGCAAAGAGCAACGAGGGGCGGCGGGGGCGCGTCGGGGAGAGATACACGAGTCACGGGATTGGGGACGGGTTGACGGGGAAACCCTAGCGGGGGCCAAATGGAACGTTGGACCGGGCCCAAGCCCACCGAGGGGCGCGGCCCAGCAGCCGCGGGAGGCGCAACCGGTCCAGGGGCCGGCCCACCAAGCGGTCAGAAGCCCGCACCCCACTGTGCGGCCCAGCGGCCGAGGAACTCGGGATGGGCCCTAAGGCGAGGCCCACGGGACAGCCCGAGACCAACGCGGTCCAGTACGACAACCCCGGGGCGACCAGGCGAGGGGCAAGGGTTTCCCCGAGCGCCGTCGTGGTGGCCGCCGACGAGGCAGGACGGAGGCAGCGAGGCCAGGCCGGAGCGCGCCGGGTTCCAGGAGGCGAATGGACGGAGGAGCCGAACGCGGAGATGAAGGGTCGGAAAGGTGAGCGCCTGACGAGCACCGACGAGAGCGCCGACGAGATTGCCAGTGCCGGGACGGCCGGGGCCAAGGAGGACGAGGCCGGGGCAGCGGTTCTCCAGGAGGAACTTGTAGGGCCGCGGTCGGCGGGCCAGCCACGCCCCACCCGCCGGCACGGCGCCCCCGGCGACGGGACCCCGATCCCAAGGAGGCACCTTGCCCAGCCACCGCCTGAGCAGAGCTCGAAGGCCGGTGCCGTCGTCGGGCGGACCCACGGGCGGCCGAACTCCCACCCCTGAAAGTAAGGCCACCGGCGGAGTCAAGCCGAGGCACCCGGGCAGGAGCCTTGGGGGGGGAGGGGGCGCGGTCGCGGCACACAACGGGGCGCCCCGCGGCGAGGTCGTCGGCCTCAGCGAGGTCTGCCCAGACCACCCGAGACGGCGCGGCGTGGGGAGTCGACGGCGGGGCAGGCGAGGGGGTCCCCGGCGGGCGGGAAGCGCGTGAGGAAGGGACGAGGGCGTTGGCGGCGGCGGAGCCGCCGGCGCGCTAGGGGCGTCGCCAGAGCCAACGGTCACAGGAGCCATCCCACCTTTTGTTCTCCCCTCTTGGTCCTTACTCTGTATTACAACAGCAAGAGCCATTTTAGATACAACAAATACCATTTTAGATTTCGAATCAGAGGACCCTAAAGCTACAAAGTTAGAACGTAATTTTACACTGCATGGAAAAACATGGTGATTTTTTCCCTCAACCAATAACTAGACAAAGATAGTTAGTGTGCATTGCCAAAATACGATTCACATTGTACTGGACTGGAATATACGTTCAAATTTATATGCCTAAAAAGACTGTACTGGACTGGAATAACTAAACAAATATATATGCCTAAAAAGAATGTTATGGACTGGAATATACGTTCAGATTTTAATTGGTTCAGATTGTAACAATTTCAATCCATCACAACACTAGATTATTCTACTAATGAGGTTGGAGAGAAGTATATTCTGTTCTAGGAGAAAAGAGCAATTGTCATAAGTAGAATATAAATTATAGTTGCTATGCCATAGATATCAATTCCACAAGTTCATGGTAAAAGCATAATTAACGATAAACTTTCTTCGTCCATCTGGTTTATGTGTCACCCTCAAATTTTCAGAATAACTTTGCCCTAAATTTTGATTAACAAATTATGTGTTATATGTCGCACAAAGTATACATATCATTGGAAACTTCTTTTGAATTCGAATCCACTGACATACATTTTGCAACATATAACTCGGTTGTATTTTGATATAGTTAAATTTCCTGTCAAATTTGGACTAAAAATTTCCAAACGGAGGAAGTAACCATCTCTTCATCATCCTTATCGTCCCCTGCAAAAAAAAAAATCATTGTCGTCAACCTTCTCACCATAGTCCTTCTGTTCGGCGCCGTCCTCCTCCTCCCCCCTACCAAAAACCACATGGCTCGCCTCGGTGTGGCAGCCCCTGAGACGCGGCCTTCCACCATCTCCACTCTAGGGGCACCCTCAGCCTCTTCCATTGCTGGCGCAGATAACCGTGATGCCGAGTATGACATTGAGCAGAATGGATGGAGAATTGGGTTCAGAGGGAAGAATGTGAATGTGAAGACGTGAGGCGGCAGACGAATTATATTGACCGGTAGAGTTTATATAGTATGTCGAGGAGAGAGAGCACAGCTGAGAAGGTTGAGATATGCCAGGATTACATTTTTAATAAGCTAGGGAAATAATTCTCCATGATTGTGATTATCCTTGGCTCGTGATCTTCATGATCGGTGATGGGTGCCATAGACGGACTCCATGCATGGCAGTAATCCTACGTGTATGGCTAGATGTATTCGCCCAACAGGATGGAAGGGAAACGTAGAGCATAACGGGAATGAATGATTTTTTATTTGAGCGCGGGGCTATTTCATTCAATTCTGGCTCTTTTAGGGGAATTCTGGCTTCTTTTTCTAGGGGAATTTCATTCCAGGCTACTAGAGGATCTAAAATGTTCCAGGTAGAATTTTTTTATTTTGAGCCTATTCTTGAAATGCCGTGGAGTGTTTCAAGAATAGTCCAAGAACCGAGTTCCAGGTAGCTAGAATCAAAAGGGTTACCCATCTCTCAAATCAAACCCCCCAATATTCCAGTATCAACCATAAGTTTCGAAGAAACATTGGATTTGAAAATCACATGAAACAGTCAATATGTACTCCAAAAGGATCGACATCTTCATTTGTTTGAACTTTGTCAGATGTTGAATTTGCGCATTGGATGATAACAGAGGCTGAAATTAGCAAGTATTGGCTCGGTTTGGATTACAATGTAAATACAAGCCAAGTTTGCAGAATAGTCCATTATATTTTACAAATGTATGGACTAAAGTGAACCCACGGCCAAGAGGAAATCAATCCAACGGCACGGTGACAATCCCCAAGTACAAGGGCGGCATGAGCTTCCGTGACATAAGAATTTTTAACTAGGCACACCTTGTGTGCCAGCCGTGGCATATCCTTGGTAGGGTGGCCATTGCTTTCGACTTTGCCATGAAGTCATTATCAGTAAGAATAAAGACCGAACATGCTGTTCATATCACAATTATGGTGAAGGAGATCGCTCAATGGCACAATTTTACTTCGGTAATATTTCCCGAGTTGAAAGAATGCAATTTTGAGGTGCATAAACTAATTAAGGGGATAGTCACATATGTGGCATGTTGATCTTCCAAGATTGCATGTATCCTATATTTTGTACCAGTAAAGCCCCCCTGTTCCCTAAAAAAAGCAGAGAGGAAGGGGTGCAGGGGCAAGAGACGGCACTAAATCGGCACAGTTTATGGGAGGTAGTATATATAGGTCTCACAGAAAAAATCTGTACAAGGTAGTGTGTGTTTTGAAAAGGAAGAGTTCAGATCCCACTTTCTTTTAACCATTGCAGTAAAGGGCATCAAGTGCCATGTGAATGGTTTTTACCCCAAGTCAGGGCTCAAGAGGACATGTCACCCTCACAGCTTCCTGCAACAACTTGATAATCTGACTCTCGTAATGATAACCGCTCTACTCTCTCGGGACCTAAGATCTGAACTATTTATAAAATTGTATGTGAAAGCTGGAAAATAAAACAGGTATACCATGTCAACACTTTGAGTTCCATCACCAGATTACCACCATCCTCATATAAGAAGCACTTAATTAGATCCTCAAAAGGATAAAATACAGAGTTTGAACCACCATTTTTCACATGCTGCACTCAAGGTGCCAACAAACTTGCAAATGTGGTAACCACGAGCACGAAGTTAAAGAGAAAGGACGGTGCAAGTGCAAACCAGCTGATGAAAGCCATTGCAATAGCAGTCATAAACCTTGCACAAAGATTGCCCGCACATATCTTCTTATCATTATCAATAACAATGGTGACGCCCATCGATGCACATGCTGCACTCAAGGTTAGCGTCCCTGTGATCTACAAAAAACATTAAGGTGAAAAATGAATGAGTTCGGCAGACAGAAATATGTGCATCTTGTTATGAAAATTATTTTCTATTCATGAAATTAAAACATATTAACCTACAAGTCTAAAATGAATGACAGGCGTGGTTGATTTATTAGGTGCCTGTGAAAATATGACTCACCCAGTCTCCAACGGAAAATATGAACATAGCTCGGAGATTTAGCAACGAACGTTTGACGAGAAGTGCATAGATATACACAAAGGCTAGGGTGAGGCTCCACAAACATTGCAGACTGGCAGCTGCTACGAGGTAGCTGTTCAGAACAACAACAATAAGTTAAGCTCATCATCTATAGAAGAAAAAACAAGATCCTGTATTCTGAGTTCTAATATCAACACCCTAGGAGAAAAAAACTGTGATTGTTATGCTATAATTGCATCACAGAAATCAGATGAGCCAAAATAGTACTTTTCATGTAGTTAAATATTATCTCCAAATAGATCTTGAATTTGTTCCCTCAACGACATGCATTTCATATGATTTGTCTATCACAATCACAATATTCTGAATTCCAGTAACCAAAAAATGTTAACCTAACCTACTTACCAACAGAGAAGTTTTTTTTTTGGAACTATGCATGCAGACTACTACAAAAAAGAACAACCCGCTAGAAAATCTTGCAAACAAGCAAAACTTCAGACTGTTAGTTTTACACATCTGTAAAATCACAAAAAATCTCTTTTTATTCTAAAACGAACTCTTAGTGCAACATTCATGTTAAGCCACATCACCCCAAAAAGAATAGTCGTCGGATTATGTTGAGGACCAATCAAATTCGTTAGATCTAGCCAGTTGCGGCCTACAAACAGCCATGTCCTTTGGTTAAAAAGACATGTAACTTGGTGAAAAGATGTCCTTTGGCTAAAAGACGCATCCCTTGGTGAAAGAATGTCTCTCTGTGGAAAGACACACCACTCGGTGAAGATGTCTCTTCACGGAAGACATGTCACTTGGTGAAAAGATGTCTCTTCGTGAAAAGACACTCCCTTGTTAAAAAAAATGTTTCTTCGTGAAAATGCATATTAGAAAATAATGGAAATAAGGATAATAATTCTAAAATTAATAGGTTACAAAAATCTGTTTTTTACTTCCCAAAAATGCCAAAATTGCCTTAACAGTGCCAAAAAAATAATGTACCAAAATTTAACAGTTCAATTTATTTATGTATTTCAACACCATTTCAAACTTGCACCTCTATGCTGAAAAATCCAATTTCATATATAAAATTTGAAATATACTAATTAAAAATATTTAATCATACCCGCAACAAAGCGTGGGCTATACACTAGTGAACCTCTATAATATAATCCTTGTCTCCTCCCTAAATAATAAAATGTTGATTCATGGGCTTATGTTAGTTGCTTCAGCTTTGAGATATAATACAACCCTGTTAGTTGTATACATATCTCTCATCCATTCCATATTTTCCCCTTTCAACTCTAGAAATCAAAGCACCATCAAAATGCACGTGCACATTGTCATCTTCCATGCATCACTGGGCTTACTTGAGCACCGCGCATACGAAACCACATTATGCCATCCTGGCTACTTGTGATGCAATTGTGACTTGAGAGTTGTATGGCAGGCAATGAGTAGGTCCACCCATTAAACTCTACAAGCATGGAGTGATGGGGGTCCAAGTTTCCCAACACAGATACATGATCAGCACCATTTACTATTAATGCAAGGTTATTTATTGCCAAGGTTTTCGTGCTTGTGAAGGCATGGAAATATGTCAAAGAAAGGTAAAGTCACACATACTTTTTAGCTGATACTTTATAATAAAAAGCATGGCTAGAACTTAGCTAGTGAAGTGATTGCACTGGTCAAATGTATTCGGAAATTTGGAGTTCAGCTACGCAACGAATGAACTAGTGATCCATAGTCGTATAAATCAATTGGTTGTTATAATAAATAGAGATATTTTCTTGGCACCCTATAAACGATTAGGTGGCAGATGTAAAACTACATCAAACAAAAAACAGCTACATGTTTAGGAGTGAATATTTTGAGGTGTTAGTTGTGAATGAATAAACCATTATTGTCTCTTTAAGTTGTCATCGACATAAGCATGATATTAAATATTCATGAGCACATAACTCAAATTCAAAAAAAAAAAGAATATAGCAAACAAAGACGTTGCTTGGGGAAATCACTGCCACTAGCTAACTTGGTGGATGGCAGCCGATTAATTATTACTAAGATCACAACTGTTAAATCATCATCATTAACCTATATAAATCATAGATGTCAATCTTCATCACTGGATCTATAAAAATTCACAATCAACAGGTTATATCATAATTGTATATCTAGACAGAACTTCATAATTAATTATACCTAATGAACACATTTATTTCTTCATAATTGTTCATATAGCTAGATCTAAGACATGTTAATTAGATCATCATACCTATATCTAGACAGGTCTTCATAGTTGTACCTAAACACAGATAGATCATCATAGTTCTATCTAGAAAGATTAAATCAGATCACAGTACATAGATGTCCCTTTATTAAATCAGATCACGTTACATAGATGTCCCTTAACTTGATCTGACAACTTATATGGTGGACATTTATATGGGATACAACCGTTAGACCGTGATAACTAAATGTACATATTAATCAATGTGAATCTGGTGTATCTTAATGATATTGGAAGACAATTGGCATAAGGTAATAATTTTATGTTTCATAGAACATGTACCTAGCTAGGCTTATATACATACGTTAACCCAAATGACATACCATAACTATGCATACTGATCTAATATCACACACAAATAAAACAATCAGAAAATCATGATCCGAACATCAACTAAGATCATGTAGAAAATATCACGTACAAACGAGTGAGTGGCTGGCCTGATATTCTTTTGAACTCCGATAATATAAAAACACTGGCCAAGCTTTACTTTCACACATACTGATAATATGTAGAAACAACATGGCAACTCACACCCAGTCATAAAAATAACATACTAACTCAGGTGCAAACCTACCGACTAGGTGGCTTGCTATCTGAATTTTAGTTTTGCGTGTTGAATTAAGTTCGCATACAATTGATACATGTAGTATCTTTCCAAATAAAATAATAACACATTACCTCTGAAGTTCAAAAGTAATACTAGTTTATTTAAGTCATTCCCGCGCGATTGCGGAGGACCCCAATCTAGTTTCGAATACATTTATGATCAGCAAACAAGACTCAAAGCATTTCTTGAGATTATATTTATGCTGCATCCAAGAAGACAACTGAGATAATACCACAACAAACAATTGCATTTTCAAAAACAAGGCATGCACCATCTTCTACTAAAAATATCCAATGAGTTCAGTTCGTTTAGCTGGCCTTGCAAGGGCGTTGTGGATGCCACCAGACTAGAAATTAGGCCTTAGACTTTCTTTCCCTTTTCTTTTTCTAGTTTACTCACACTTGTAATTGTTACAGCTATCTTTGGCGCCCCCTCTTAATGAACGAAATCAGCACTGGCTGCTTTTCGTCTAAAAATAACAATATACCACAACGAGCATGGCCATGTTTTCTTTTAATCGTGCTGCCTCTTTCAGGATGCCAAATCAATTTTAAAAAGCATAAAATACTGAAATGCACGAATAGACATAAACATTTCTCTTTGTGGAATTAATTAAGGAACCCTAATAACCTTTCCCCATCAGAAACTTGTTCATTATCTCTCATAAAGATCTCTGCAAAATCGGGTAATTAAGAGATCTCAACTGAAAACCAACACAGGCGCGTATAATTCTAGTATAGACAAGCCGGGTATGGTGGTGCACCTGAAGGCGGAGAAGGAGGGGAAGACCCCGGTGGACGCCATGACGGCGATCGAGGCGGCCGCGGACAAGGCCTGCAGGAGGCGGAGGCCGACCCCGCCAAGCGTCCCCGCCGACCCCTGCGGGCTATTCATCCACAGTCCGGGCGGGGGAGCGTCCGCTAGCTCTACCTGCAGCGGCGGCGCCGCCACGGGGTGCACCGTCGTCTGCCGGCTAACCAGCATCTCCACCCAAGGGTTTGGGAGATTTTAGAAGCCGGGGGGTGGAGAGGAAGGGGAGAGGCGGCTGGGTCGAGAAAGGCAGCGTTAGGTTCAGTTTCGTTTGGTCTCTGAATGTCAGCGTGCCCACGTGAGCCTTTGGGTATTTTTATATAGGGATGGCGTCTTTCGTGTGTTCAGCCTCGTATGTGCACGTTGGGCATATGACTCGCGGAGCCCCACACTGTGCACCTCTTTCCGAGAAACTTCCTTTGTTCTTGAAAAAATAAAATAAAATACAGTATGATATATCAAGAGGCTTGAATAAACAAGTTTTTATATTACTAAAAAAACATAGTGCGAAGTAATAGGAAAAACTCCCGTAGGATTCATCAATTCTTAAAATCAAACAATATATGCATAAAAAATTCTAAGGATTATGTTCTGTTCCTCCAAATTTCTGTGAAAATACTTTGAATCAAAGAGGCTCATACTTTCACAAGGGTTGCACAATAAAAGAGTTACTCCCTAAGAGCGTTTACATAACTCTTTAGTTAACTAAACGCTCTTATATTTCTTTACAGAGGGAGTACCTGGACTTAGGGTTGTGGATGTGACCGACGAAGAGGTGGAGGAAGCTCATGGTGAGGTGGAGTAGGTCAAGGTGAGGTTAGCGAGAGGAGGTGGCGAGATGGCAACATCAGCGAAGGGTGTCGCGAACAGGGATAATGGGTCAGGTGGGTCAGCAGAGCAGTGACGGGGGTGATCGACAGAGAGCGGAGACGGCGAGGGATGCATGGTGTCGGCTTCCAGGTTAAAAAAGATGGTGTTGAAACAAGAACTTAGAGCTCAAGGAGGTATTTAGGAGAGAGATAGAGAGAGGGCGCTCGAGATATTGAGGGTGGGTTTGGCTAAAATTTTGTGTAATTCCGACGAAATCCTAGGGGGCAATGTGACTGTGTAGGCTCGATTAGCTGTAAAAGTATCTTGTGAGAACAGTTTGGCTTCCCCCCCCCCCCTTTCCGTGTGTTAATTAGTGTGTGCGTATATACAATTATACATACATTTATATTACTAGTTGTTATCAGTGTTTCTAAAAAACTACTCTACATTCATTCTGATATCTTGTGTATTGCATACGTCTCTTTCCAACCAATACAACAACATCAACACAACCACCGACGAAGCGTGTCTGGGTC
>NC_057809.1:99488118-99504450 GCF_018294505.1 Triticum aestivum
TGTTGAAACAAGAACTTAGAGCTCAAGGAGGTATTTAGGAGAGAGATAGAGAGAGGGCGCTCGAGATATTGAGGGTGGGTTTGGCTAAAATTTTGTGTAATTCCGACGAAATCCTAGGGGGCAATGTGACTGTGTAGGCTCGATTAGCTGTAAAAGTATCTTGTGAGAACAGTTTGGCTTCCCCCCCCCCCTTTCCGTGTGTTAATTAGTGTGTGCGTATATACAATTATACATACATTTATATTACTAGTTGTTATCAGTGTTTCTAAAAAACTACTCTACATTCATTCTGATATCTTGTGTATTGCATACGTCTCTTTCCAACCAATACAACAACATCAACACAACCACCGACGAAGCGTGTCTGGGTCGAAGGAGATTGTTGTCCGGTTCCTGCAGGGCAGCAAGAGCTGCAGCACCCAACGGTTTCAGGCAACATATATGAGTTTCATGAAGAGGTCTCGCAGCAAAATTATGTACAAGGTCTGGAGGGAAGAGCTCAGACTAGTTGAATCACTGCAGTAAAAGGCACCAGGTGCCATATAAATGATTTTGAACTGAAACCTGAAGTCATGGCTCAGAAGGATCCCTGCAACAACTTGATAATCTGACACTCAAAGAGATAACCAAACTAATCTCTCGGACCTAAGTCCGAAGTATTGATAAAACTATATCAGTATATGAAAGCCGCAAAATAGAACAAGAGTACAGCATATCAGCACCATGAGCTTTGTACGAGTAGACCAAACAGTTCATCACAAGGTTACCACAATCCTCATATAAGAAGCATACTGCATTGCATCCTAAGAAGGATGAAATGCGGAGTTTCAACTACCATTTTGCACATGAAGTTATCCCCACATTCCCAATCTTGCCAATGTGGTGGTGGTGTAGGCGAAGTTAAAGAGAAAGGACGGCACAAGTGCACACCAGCTGATGAAAGCCATTGTAACAGCAGTCCTCAACCTTAAACAAGGAAGGGCTTCGCAGTACTTCACATCATTATCAATCAGAATAGTGATGCCTGCCGATGCACATGCTGCACTCAAGGTTACGGTCCCTGTGATCTACAGAAAACATCAAGGTGAAAAATGGATGAGTTTCAGGGAAAAGAAAAATGCGCTTCTTGTTAAGAAAGTCATTTGCTATTCATGAATTTGAAACATATTAACGTACAAGTCTAAAATGAATGACAGGCGGTTGTTTGGTTCAGGTGCCTGAGAAAATATGACTCACCCAGTCTCCAACGAAAAATATGCGTACAGCTCGGAGATTTAACAAGGAACATTTGACAAGAAGTGCATAGATATACACAAAGGCTAGTGCGATGCTCCACAAACATTGCAGACTGGTAGCTGCTATGAGGTAGCTGGTCAGAAGAACAACAATAAGTTAAGTTCTTCATTTATAGAAGAGAAACAAAATCAGGTATTGAGTTCTAATGATGCCAACATCCAAGGTGAAAAAACTATGATTTTACCTAATTGCTCACAGAAATTAGATACACCAAAGTAGTACTTTTCATGTAAATGAATACTATCTCCAAGTAGATCTCCAATTTTTACCTCAATGACATGCATTCACATGATTTGCCTATCACAATCACAATATTCTGAATTTCAGTAACCAAAAAATATTAATCCACTTATCAACAGAAACAACAAAATGCGTTTCGAAACTATGCATACAAACACCAGCTCCTAATCTATCTATTCTATTATATATATATTAAAAGCACACAATTCAAAACAAAAATAGAGAAATATCATAGAAATTACCACAAAAATCAGAAACATCCAACCATTAATCTTGTAGGCCCTGTGGCAACCATCAAAACATTAGTCGATGGAACTTCTTAAACCATCCCCTCCGAGATTAATCGTTGCTATTAGATTGAGACTGGACAGCTCCTCGCGATAGAAAAAAAAGTGACAACCACGCCCGTGTTGTCATCATCCCCCTTTTTTCTTTTTTAAGAACCGCCCCCTTGGCAATTTATATTTAACTAATAGGCGGATTCGCATCCGATTGTACAATGTCAATCAGGAAAGCAGGATTGAACCGTAGCTGCTCTCACCGGCGCTTGCAAACAGGATTGAACAGTAGTGCAGATTATACAAGGTACCGTCGCTTCCTCTGTGCAGAGTAGATCAGATCAGATAGATGACAAGCTCGACCGTGGAACTTCTACACTGTTTCCATCGCACCGCTTTATGAATAAAGAACAAACAAAAGAACACGGCTGAATGATACAAGGTAGTGAGAAAGCCCTCTTACAAAGCAAATTCCAGGATAACCTGACAACATAAACGCACGCAACTACGTTGCCTAGAAATAATACAGGTAGGCCTGAATACGACGCCGCGACACACCCTATGACACCTAAGCTCCACGACAACACACTGAGGAGGGGGAATGACACAAAGCATCGCTGCTGCCGAGTCCGAGACGGACAAGGTTCTTCACCTGGAGCCCTGGCATGAAGAGGAGAACCACAACGACGTCCTCGAGAGGGGAGCAGTGGCAGAGCTGCAACACCAAACCTGGGCGGGCCAATACAAAGAAAGCCAACTATTTTTACCAGCTTTGCCTAATTTACCCATCCAATCTCTTAAACACGCTACAGGATGGGCGGGCCATAGCCTATTTCGCTAAGCCGTAGCTCCGCCAGTGGAGGGGAGAGGGTACCCACGGGCATCGCCACTGTCAGCGTCAAAGCAAGGAGCTTTCGCTGGACAGCTCACATGTGTCACCAAGAGGCCTCCTACAGGACAACCACGTCACGCATGAGCCTCCAGATCTGGTTTTGGGCGTCGCCACTGTCCATGACAAATAGCGAGCCTGAGCCACCCACCGCTGCACCCCTCACTGCCCCCTCTGCCAAGAGGCCACCACCGCCGTCATGGTGCCCACCAGATACCTAACCATGCACACCGCCACCCAGGGTTGCCGCCCCAACATCCATGGTGAGAGAAGCCACCAACCGCCCACTTTACAGCCCGTCAACCACGGTAGGAAGAGCAGAGGCACCTCATCCTACTCGTAGACAGGACTTGGCCTAGCGAACTCGCACGGCGCCACATCCATGGACTTCCATCCATCCACCGGCGCAGCGATGTCCCCACCACCACCATTACCCGCCGCGCCCGCGAGAAGAGGAACTCACTACTCGTGAGCACCACTTGGACCGAGCCCAGCGCCTCACCTACTTGGAGCGACAGCTCTGACCCGCCCTAGGCCCATATCTAGCCCACCCAAGTGCGAGACCTAGGTCCGGACCCTCTCTGTCGCCACGGGCCCAGGAGAAGGAAGGTCGCCACCACCACCCGCACCCCCCGCCGCCACAAGCGTGTCGGCAACCTGTGCAACCATCATGAGCTCTCACCATGGCGTCAGCCGAATTAGAACACACCACTGTAGCCCAACTCCCTGCACCACCCTCGCTGATCGCCGCCTCGGCGTCAGATCCGACCAGATCTGGCTGGGGACCAGCCCGCAGCCCGCGCACAACAGCCCGAGGAGAAGACACCACAGCCGGTGCACCACGTACAAGCACCAAACTGTTGTTGTCCCACACGCTCGCCGTTAAGTCCCGCGTCACCCTAGCGCCCTCGCTCGAGAAGCCGCCCCACACCGGTCGGGCTTTGCCTGTAGGCGGCGGGGGAGAAAGGCCGAAAGGAGAGACTCGTGGCGTGCTGCGGTTTGCCCTTGGCCACCCACGAGAGCGACGTGGGTGTGGGGATTCTGAAAATGAAACTCTCCCTCTGCGTTTCTGATAATTATGTAAATCATTTTTGAAGCCCAGAGGTGATGCTCTCCTCTTCAGGATGTCGTTGCGGTTCTTCTCTCCGTGCCAGGTTCAAGGTGAAGGCCTTTGTGCATCTCGAACACGGCAGCGGCGACGTATAGCGCTGTTTCCCCTCCTGAGGGCATTGTCATGGAACTTAGGTGTCCTGGGGTGTTTTCTTGGTTTTGTATTCAGGCCTACATGTGTAATCTTTCGGCAACATAGTCGCGTGTGTTTAGGTTGTCCAGCTATCCCAGGATCTACTGTGTAAGAGGGCTTCCTCACTAGTTCTATCGTTTGGCTGTGTACTTTGGTTTGTGCTTTATCTATAAAGCGGGGCGAAAGTCTGTTCCGAGATTCATAGCCTTATGTCAGCTGCTCCAGCCTCGTTGGATTTCGTCCTCCGCACATGACGCATGTCTCTCACTCATTCCATATTTCCTCCTTTCAACTCTAGAAATAAAAGCGCCATCAAACTGCACATGCACATTGTTGTCTAACGTACATCCCTAGGCTTGCCCGAGCACCATACATACAGAACCATAGGATGCACTCCTGGGAGTGGTGTTGCAATTGTGACTCGTGCCGGGCAGCGAGTAGGTTCACCCCTTAAACTCTACCATCATGGAGTGAAGGAGGTCCAAGTTTCCAACACACGTAAATGACCGGCACCATTTACTATTAATGCGAGGTTATTAATTGACGAGGTTTTTGTGGTTGCAAAGGCGTGGAAAAATGCCGGAGGAAGAGAAAGTAAGCTACAAACTTCTTAGGTAATGCCTTACAATAAGAAGTATGCATAAAACATGGCCAATAGAAGTGATTACATTGGTCTAATGTATTTTGGAATTCAGAATTCAGATAGGCAGCCTGCCCCAACTTGCTTGGGATAAAAGGCTTTATTGTTGTTGTGGAATTCAGCCAGGCGACTAATGAACTAGTCATCCATAGTTGTAATTAAAAAAATTGGGAATACAGAGGAGATCTGCGTGCCGATGTATTAAGATAAGAGAGAAATAGAGTACCACCACCCAATTACAAATAGAGGTTTTGTTACAGTTGCTTTGACGCCCCAAAAGCAGCCAAGAACCACCACCCCGCCAAACAGCCCTACAAGCAAAATTACGGGATTACTGTCCTAAGGCTATTGTTACCCACCATCCTCCAATCACCAACCAATAGTCGTATTAAATCAATTGGTTGGCATAATACATAGAGGATTAGAACTCAGTTGATTTTTCTTGGCACACATATACAAGTGATTAGGAGGCAGATGTAAAACCGCATCAAACTAAAAGCAGCTACATGTCTCTAGGAGTGAATATTTTGAGGAGTTACTTGGGGATGAATAGAACAACATACTGATTGTTTCTTTTAAGTTGCCAGGGACAATGGGTGAAGCATAATATTCTTCTTGGTTTTTCTTTACTAAAAATTGTATTGCTTCAGGTATAGCATGATATTTAATATCAATGAGCTCATAAGTCTTATTAAAAAAATGTAGCGAACAAAGATGTTGCCTGGAGCATATCACTGTCACTAACTTGGTGGATGATAGCTGAATAATTATTACCAAGACTGATTTACAACTGTTAAACCATCATGATTGACCTATATAAAGCATAGTTGTAACTACTGGACCTAAAAAGTATCACAACCGTTAGTTTAGATCATAATTATATATTTGGACATAACTACATTATTAATTATACCTAATAAACATACATATTTCTTCATAATTTTGCATCTACCATCTCACATGTGTTAGATCATCATAACTATATCTAGACAGATCTTCATAGTTGTACCTAAACACAGATAGATTTTCGTAGTTCTACCTAGACATATTAGATCAGATCATATTACATAAATGCCCGTAACTTGATCTGGTGACTCATATGGTGGACATTTATATGGACCACAACCGATCGACCATCATAACTAAATGTAAATATTAATCGATGTAAATCTGGTGTGTCTTAATGATTATTGGAACACATTTTTTTCCAGAAAACACAAAAGATTTGCGCTTCAATATATTAAGATGAGAACAACATTCGCTTTGTACAGGAAGAACTACACTGTGATCCCTCGCCCTAATCCCCAGACGAATGACAGTGAAGGTTTCCACAATACCTCTCACCACTATCGTCTGACTTTGATTAGCAATGTTATCGAAGACTCTACCATTCTGTTTCTAGGTTTATATCTCCGCCTATATCTGCTACTAACCTAACTATGTTGATCCAAATGACATACCATAAGTATGCGTACTGGCCTAATATCACATCCAAACAGAACAATCAGAAAATCATGATCCGAACATCAACCAATATCATAGACTTGGTTATGGTTAGCTTTATCTAGTTTGGTAGCAGTTTGTAGTAACAGACCGTATGGTTTCTCTACAAGAAATTGGAGAGGGAGGACTCTCTTTTGCTAAAAAAATGTAGAAAATATCACATAACCTACAAACAAGTGAGTGGTGGCTGACCTGATATACTTATGTACTGAGATAATATAAAAACACGGTCTAAGCTTTAATTACAGATACTGATAACATGTAGAAACAACATGCCAGCTCACGCCCGGTCAGAAAAAGAACGCACTAACTCACGTTAAAACCTACCGACTAGCTGGCTTGCTATCTGAATTTTAGTTTTGGGTGTTGATTTAAATTCACATTCAATCGACACATGTAGACATATAGTTTGGCGTCCTTCCAAATAAAATAGTAACACATAACTTCGAAGATCCAATTTTTTTTGTTTATTTTCCCACGCAATTGCACGGTACCCCATGCTGTGGGTGACTCATCGTCGAGAGATCGGTTGGTCGAGGGCTCTTTCTTTTCAAGTAGTCTCGGTGGGTGAACTCAGCTCCCACAGAAGAAGTCAGTAGTGAATCACAGAACTCATGCATGTAATCAGTGACTAGGGATCGATCAATCGGATGCAATCAAATCATACAAAAAGAATTGGAAAAGGGATTAGTTTCCACAGAAACGTTTATGACCAGCAAACAAAACTAAAAGCATTTCTTGAGATACTCTTTATGCTGCATCCAAGAAGACAGCTGAGATAACACCACAACGAACATGATCCAATTGTCCAAATCAATTTTACAGAGCGTAAAATATTGAAATGCATGAATAGATATAAATATTCTCTTTCTGAAGGAATTAAGGAACCCTAATAACCTTTTCGATCAGAAACCTGTTCCACATATTATCTCTCATACAGATACTCCGGAAAATCGGATAATTAACGAATAGTCATCCTAAAGCCCATAATCTACACAACTAAATACCGGAGATCTCAACTGAAAAACCCACAGGTAGACGAGACAGGAAGGGTAGGGTGGGGCACCTGAAGGCGGAGCAGAAGGGGAAGATGTCGGTGGACGCCATGACGGCGATCGAGGCGGCAGCGAAGAGGGCCTGCAGGAGGCGGAGGCCGACCCCGCCAAGCGTCCCCGGCGTCCCCTGCGGGATCCTCGTCCACACTTCGGGCGGGGGAGCATCCGCTAGCCCTACCTGCGGCGGCGGCGCGACCACGGCCACCGGGTACACCGCCGACGGCCGGCAAACAGGCAGCATCTCCTTACAGGGGTTTGCGAGATTTCAGAGGCCGGGGAACGAGGAAGAGGAGGCGCTGACCCGAGAATGTCAGTGTTCGGTTCAGTTTGGTCTGGTCGCTCTGAATGTCAGTGTGTCCACGTGAATGAAACTTGGCATTTTAGGGACGACATCTGTCTTCGGCGGCCTCGTATATGTGCACGTTTGGCATATGACTCGCGGAGCCTCCGGTGCCTGCTCTTTCCGGGAAACTTCCTCTGTTGGATATATTAAATTAAAAGACAGAAATAAAAACGCATAATTATATTATATATAAAAATAAAGAAATCAGAAGGCTTGAGGAAGCGAATCAACCTGTGGTTGAGTTGGTTAGGTGGACAGTGGTATCCCCAACCCACCAGGGTTCAAATCCTGGTGCTCGCATTATTTCTGAATTTATTTCAGGATTTCCGGCGATGCGCTTTCAGTGGGAGGAGACGTTCCCGTCGACGACGAGGCGCCTACGGTGACTTTGTAAATCTCAAGATGATATGCGGCTCAGTCTCTCGAAGATGCTCATAGGGGTAGAGTGTGCGTGTGTGCGTTCATAGGAATGAGTGTATGCGCGTGTATATGAGCGCTTTTGTTTGTACTGATGCTCAAAAAAAAGGCTTGAGGAAAAAAATTTGCCCTAACTTGAGCAATTTTTGTGACGAAATATAGCAGAAACGGGTTCTTAGAAAAAAACTATAATAGAATTCAATCTTAAAAAAACAACACTTTTTTTCTTTTCTTTTGAAAAGGGGGATAACCCCTGGTCTCACATCAAGCGATGGACACAACCATTATCAAACAACACACATAGATAACTTTCTTAGGGTTCCATTGCACTTAAATTTCTACAAAAGTCCTTCAAGTCAAAGAGACTCTACTTTCAGTTTACTTCATCTTGAGGTTGGGGATGCGGCCGACGGAGGAGTGTGATGCTGCGGTGGAGGCAACCGGGTCGACATGCTGGATTTGGGGAGGTGGTCGGGGCAAGATTGATGTGGTGGAGGGGTGAGGTGACGAGGTCGGTTGGGTCGGCGAAGGGTACCAGGGATGGGGGATAGCGAGTCTTGTCGGTCAGCGGAGGAATGTCGGGGGAGGGTATGATCGACAGAGAACAGAGGCGGCAAGGGAGCCATACCGTCGGCTTAAAAGCGGAAAAGACAGTGATTAAAAAAATCTAGAAGCCCAAACAAACAAGCCTCCATCAATCTTGAAATTCTACAACCACAATCATTAGACCCTGTGTTAGTGTATGCGTGTATACTTGTACATTGCCCTCGGTGTATTGAAAAAAAAATCTACATTCATTCTAATATTTTTGTGTTGCATTTGTTTGTATTTCTCGGCAAGATAAGAACATGTTGATCAACACAGCCATGGGGGAGATCACTGTCATTTTATTGCAGGGTAGCAAGAGTTGCATCATTTCACGGTTTCAAGTGCGGTATTTAGATTTCTTGGAAACCTAGCCGAGCGTTGCTCGGTTGGCTAGCTGCATGAATGTGCACGCTGTCCACCATCGTCCAGCTCTATGTTGTGTGCTAAGGCTAGTCATAGTAAGAGTAACTTAGCTAGTAACATAACATATTTTGAGAAATTTTTGCTTAGGCTAGTCATAGTAGGAAGTAACTTAGACTAGTGTCATGCATATGCCACTAGTCTTTGTTATTACCTTCATAGTGCAAAGTAACATACAAGTAGTATTATAGATAATAGCATTTATTACGTTATAGACTCATTTTGCTTTGGATTGCGTTATGTTACAGTAACATATTATGTTACTCCAAACACCTCTCTCCTCATTAACTCTATGCCACATAAGTAAACCTGTCTTGAAATGCGCTAAGTTATTTGCTAAGTTACTCTCACTATGACCAGCCTTATGTGGCATATAGTTAATGAGAAGTGATAACATAATATGTTATTGTAACATAGCGCTTTCCAAGACAAAATGAATCTATAAGCTAATTAATGAAGTCCTCTATGACACTATTACTATGTTATTTTGCACTATAAAGATAGTAATTTAGACTAGTGTCATATGCATGATACTAGTATAAGTTACTCTCCACTATGACCAGCCTAAGGCTCTATCTTTCTTCTATTAAAATTAAAATAAAATGGTAATAAAAATTAAAATAAAATAAACCGTGAATTGATTGTTTGTCCTTTTAAAAAAATCTGATGTGCATGCCTGTTGTGTATTTTCTTTAACAGAACGCAAACGTTCATACTTACGCTCATCTATATGAACGTATGCACACACACACCCTACCCCCTACTCATATGTGCATCTTTGAGAGACAGAGCTGACATATCATCTCAAGATTGACGCAGTCGCCACATACGCCTTCATAGTCGACGGGACGTCTTCTTCCACTGAACACACATCGCCAGACTGAATAAATCTAGGAAAAAGTAAAAAAAATGTTGAGAATGCACTGAAATGATGTACGCTTATGCTTTGGTACACCCCCTAAATACATTGATGGTTCAGATTTTTGCATACCCCTTCGTAATAAAAGGTAGAATGGTCCTTTTTAAATACGTCACCCACGCCCTTAGCTTTTTTTCTCTCTTTCTGTTATAACTTTAAAACAGAGCGGGCGGCGAGAATCAAACTCATAACCTCTTTGTTAAGAGAGAACCACACTAACCAACTAGGACATCTTAACTTCGTGCCTATTTACTTCTTTTTTACTTTTCTTCTTTTTTAGTTCATGGAAGCCCCGGGTTTCGCCTAACATGGGCATGCCCAACAACAACAACAACAACAACAAAGCCTTTAGTCCCAAACAAGTTGGGGTAGGCTAGAGGTGAAACCCATAAGATCTCGCAACCAACTCATGGCTCTGGCACATGGATAGCAAGCTTCCACGCACCCCTGTCCGTAGCTAGCTCTTTGTCGATACTCCAATCCTTCAGGTCTCTCTTAACGGACTCCTCCCATGTCAAAATCGGTCGACCCCGCCCTCTCTTGACAATCTCCGCATGCTTTAGCCGTCTGCTATGCACTGGAGCTTCTGGAGGCCTGCGCTGAATATGCCCAAACCATCTCAAACGATGTTGGACAAGCTTCTCCTCAATTGGTGCTACCCCAACTCTATCTCGTATATCATCATTCCGGACTCGATCCTTCCTCGTGTGGCCACACATTCATCTCAACATACGTATCTCCGCCACACCTAACTGTTGAACATGTCGCCTTTTAGTCGGCCAACACTCCGTGCCATACAACATTGCGGGTCGAACCGCCGTCCTGTAGAACTTGCCTTTTAGCTTTTGTGGCACTCTCTTGTCACAGAGAATGCCAGAAGTTTGGCGCCACTTCATCCATCCGGCTTTGATTCGATGGTTCACATCTTCATCAATACCCCCATCCTCCTGCAACATTGACCCCAAATACCGAAAGGTGTCCTTCCGAGGTACCACCTGGCCATCAAGGCTAACCTCCTCCTCCTCACAGCTAGTAGTACTGAAACCGCACATCATGTACTCGGTTTTAGTTCTACTAAGCCTAAACCCTTTCGATTCCAAGGTTTGTCTTCATAACTCTAACTTCCTATTTACCCCCGTCCGACTATCGTCAACTAGCACCACATCATCCGCAAAGAGCATACACCATGGGATATCTCCTTGTATACCCCTTGTGACCTCATCCATCACCAATGCAAAAAAGATAAGGGCTCAAAGCTGACCCTGATGCAGTCCTATCTTAATCGGGAAGTCATCGGTGTCGACATCACTTGTTCGAACACTTGTCACAACATTATTGTACATGTCCTTGATGAGGGTAATGTACTTTGCTGGGACTTTGTGTTTCTCCAAGGCCCACCACATGACATTCCGCGGTATCTTATCATAGGCCTTCTCCAAGTCAATGAACACCATATGCAAGTCCTTCTTATGCTCCCTATATCTCTCCATAAGTTGTCATACCAAGAAAATGGCTTCCATGGTCGACCTCCCAGGCATGAAACCAAACTGATTTTTGGTCACGCTTGTCATTCTTCTTAAGCGGTGCTCAATGACTCTCTCCCATAGCTTCATTGTATGACTCATCAGCTTAATTCCACGGTAATTAGTACAACTCTGAACATCCCCCTTGTTCTTGAAGATTGGTACCAATATACTCCGTCTCCATTCTTCTGGCATCTTGTTTGCCCGAAAAATGAGGTTGAAAAGCTTGGTTAGCCATACTATCGCTATGTCCCCGAGACCTTTCCACACCTCAATGGGGATACAATCAGGGCCCATCGCCTTGCCTCCTTTCATCCTTTTTAAAGCCTCCTTCACCTCAGACTCCTGGATGCGCCGCACAAAACGCATGCTGGTCTCATCAAAGGAGTCATTCAGTTCAATGGTAGAACTCTCATTCTCCCCATTGAACAGCTTGTCGAAGTACTCCCGCCATCTATGCTTAATCTCTTCGTCCTTCACCAAGAGTTGGCCTGCTCCGTCCTTGATGCATTTGACTTGGCCAATATCCCTCGTCTTCCTCTCCCGGATCTTAGCCATCTTATAGATGTCCCTTTCACCTTCCTTCGTGCCTAACCGTTGGTAGAGGTCCTCATATGCCCGACCCCTTGCTTCACCAACAGCTCGCTTTGCGGCCTTCTTCGCCATCTTGTACTTCTCTATGTTGTCTGCACTCCTATCAAGGTATAGGCGTCTGAAGCAATCTTTCTTCTCTTTAAGCACCTTCTGGACATCATCATTCCACCACCAGGTATCCTTATCTTCGCTTCTCCTTCCCCTGGACACTCCAAACTCCTCCGAGGCCACCTTACGAATGCAAGTCGCCATCTTCATCCACACATTTTCCGCATCCCCTCCTTCCTCCCAAGGGCCCTCCTTAAATACCCTCTTCTTGAACACCTGAGCTACCTCCCCCTTGAGCTTCCACCACTTCGTTCTAGCGACCTTGGCACGCTTATCCCGCTGGACACGAATCCGAAAGCGGAAGTCAGCAACCACCAGCTTATGCTGGGGTACAACACTCTCCCCAGGTATCACCTTACAGTCTAGGCACGCACGCCTATCTTCTCTTCTCGAGAGGATGAAATCAATCTGGCTAGAGTGTTGGCCACTACTAAAAGTCACCAGATGTGATTCTCTCTTTCTAAAGAGGGTGTTAGCTACAATCATGTTGTAGGCTAGAGCAAAGCTTAAGACATCTTCTCCTTCTTGATTCCTGATGCCATAGCCAAAGCCCCCATGCGCCCCTTCAAAACCTGTGTTAGATGTACTCACGTGGCCATTGAGGTCTCCTCCTATGAAGAGCTTCTCACCAATCGGTACATTCCTAACCATGTCTTCCAAGCCTTCCCAGAACTCCCTCTTGGTGTTCTCATTGTGGCCTACTTGCGGGGCATATGCGCTGATAACATTGAGAACCAAGTCCTCAGCTACCAGCTTGACCAGGATAATCCGGTCCCCACGTCTCCTGACGTCTACCACTCCATACTTGAGGCTCTTGTTGATCAAGAATGGGCATGCCCACCTGCTTTTAAAAGTTGTGGTCAATCATGAGATTACACAAAATTACCATGTTCAACGGAGAGTGTTTAGGTAGACCAGAAGGGTCTGTTTAAGAGCACCTCGTTTCTCGACATCCCTTAAATAGGCTAATTTTTTCATGGCCTTGTATAACCAATTCAAGGAATCATGCCAAGTTGTTTGGTTTTTCGACAAATTTTGCATTTTCTGGAGGTTTCTCAGTTAAAAAGGCCGATAAATGACCGGATGTGTCGCAACTTGCATACAATGTAGGAAGTCGTTCAAACCAGGCATTGATGCCTACCATGGGCATGCCCAACTATTTGCAAAAGTTGAAGTCATTTGAAGGATGTCCAAAAATAGACCATGTTCAATGTAGGGTGTTCGGGTAGGGCCAGAAGGGTCCATTTGAAAGCAGTTTGTTTTTCATGGAGAGTGTTCGGGTAGGGCCAGAAGGGTGGTCAATCATGAGATTAC
The DNA here is from genome assembly GCF_018294505.1 of Triticum aestivum. Lineage (NCBI taxonomy): Eukaryota > Viridiplantae > Streptophyta > Magnoliopsida > Poales > Poaceae > Triticum > Triticum aestivum. The sequence goes on from NC_057809.1 coordinate 99,501,489, forward strand.
ACAAAATTACCATGTTCAACGAAGAGTGTTTAGGTAGACCAGATGGGTCCGTTTAAGAGCACCTCGTTTCTCGACATCCCTTAAATGGCCTAATTGTTTTGATGGCCTTGTATAATCAATTCAAGGAATCATATCAAGTTGTTTGGGTTTTCGACAAGTTTTGCATTTTCTGTAGGTTTCTTGGTTAAAAAGGCGGATAAATGATCGGACGTGTTGCAACTTGCATGCGGTGTCGAAAGCCATTCAAACCAGGCATGGATGCCTATCATGGGCATGCCCACATGTTTGAGAAAGTTGAAGTCATTTTAAAAATGTTCAAAAATAGACCATGTTCAATATAGGGTGTTCAGATAGGGATAGAAGGGCCCATTTGAAAGCAGCTTGTTTTTTGACATGCGTCAAATGGCCTGAATATTTCTTTTACCAACTTCTATGACCAAGTCAAGGCATGATTCCAAGTTGTTTGAATCTTTGACAAGTTTTGCATTTTTTTAGCAAACTAAGGCATAGCCTAGTGGTGAAAAGGGGCAGATGCCTTTCCACCCACCCAAGTTCAAGACATGATACTTGCAATTTGGGTTGTTGCATCAATTATACTATAGAGGCCTCCCTTATAGTATTTCTGTTAAATTTTTTTCTTTTGCATTTTTTAGAGTTTTCTCGATGAAAAAGGACTGATAACTTGACAAAAATCAGGAAACAACTTGTCAAAAACCCAAACAACTTGGCATGGTGGTTTAGATTGGTCATACAAGGCCATGGAAAAAATTGAGGCTTTTTTATGGATGTTGGAAAGCCTTCCAGCCTACACAGGCACACTAGGTTGAACATGGTATTTTTGGACATCTTGAAAATGCCCCCAACTTTTGCAAACAGGCGGGCATTTTCATGATAGGTTTTGATATAAGATGAATACGGTAGCTAGTAAATGGCTATAGGGTGAAATAGCAAGTAACATGCATCTAACCGCGTCTGCCATTGATCGCTATCTAGCCTAACGCTCAGTATAACAAGCGCCAGACAACTTGGCCTCCAAACAACATTTTCATCAAAACAACATCTATGTATGAGTGAATGCCTAACGTGACCTGCCCTTGTTTTATATTATAGCTCCGTCACTATGAAGAGTAATCCATTTAAGAAAATGACAACTTGCGGGTGCTACATACTTCTTCCGTTCGGAAATACTTTTCATCAAGATGAATAAAAATAGATGTATCTAGATGTATTTTAGTTCTAGATACATCCTTTTTTATCAATTTGGATGATAAGTATTTCCGGACGAAGGGAGCAGTAGATAGACAACTTCGTGATATGCAGATATATCTGAAGCTATTGGCTGCTGCCATGATGCAACTCTTGCACTGCTGCCAGGAACCGGCAAGATATGATCAAATTCATTCAAGGCAATATATTGGAAGCCTTTTTGCACCCAAAAGCAGTTGGAAAAAATTGCACACCCTTCCATTACTTGGTCATATAAAGAAGATATACTATGAGCCGGACAGTGCTACTGAGTTCCGAAAAGATTCTATAATGTGGTAAAGCACCTCTCCTGCTTTGCTTGCCCACTCAAAAGATGTATAGAAACAGTGTGTGGGGGAGTAGCGCAGAGTGGTCACTCGTGGTGTTTGTGGTGCGTGAGCTTGAGCTCGACGTGCTTCATAGACACACAAGAATGTATAGGAGTGGGAGGCACCGGAAAATTTGCTACTAACACATACGTACCATAAAATTCTTGCTCATCTTCCGCCAGGTGTTGTCTTGGGGTGGATTTGAACTTCGTAGGTCTTGATATGTGCCACACATAGTGGTATGTGCTCGATTAAGCACATCGCAGAGACCTAGACTTGTCACATTTAGTTAGCTCATGCTTATCATGGTGGTCGGATTATACTTCTGTGCCACCCTATATCTACGGATGGGTCTTCGAGGTACGAACGGTTATACTACCTTCGTCCGAAATTACTTGTTACATAAATGGATGAAAATAGATGTATCTAGAATTAAAATATATTTAGATATATTCATTTCTCCGACAAGTATTTCTGAACGAAGGAAGTATCAATTCTCACATTTAGCCCGGCCGATAAACTACCTAATATCTAGTTAGTGCGATACTCCTTGAGTCCTTGGTAGTCCGGTTTAAAATCTTGAATGATCATTTGGACAATTTAGCCGGCAAGTAGCGCTCCTCAACGCGTTCAATTTATCTCCATTGTCATACAATCTTTTTTCTTCTAGAGACAGTTATTTTCTTCAACCACTCTGAGCTCACATCTACATGCAAATGACACGGCTTCGAACCAAACCTCTTCAAATGCCAAATCTCAAAGTATAAAAGCCCGATTATCTTTAAGTCCGCGTGCATAACTAGGGGCTCCCGATTAGGACATCATCACATAGTCGTTGCGATCGTCCGAAATGTGTTCCCATTTTAATGCATTATTATAGTATTATTTAAATTCTATGTTTGAAATATCAATGTGCACACATCAAAAGTTTGATATTATAGCTAGTATTTGTTGGGGAACGTAGTAATTTCAAAAAAATTCCTACGCACACGCAAGATCATGGTGATGCATCGCAAAGAGAGGGAAGAGTCGTCCACGTACCCTCGTAGACCGTTAAGCGGAAGCGTTAATGACAACACGGTTGATGTAGTCGTACGTATTCACGATCGACTGATCCTCAGTACCGAACGTACGGCACCTCCGCGTTCAGCACACGTTCAGCTCGGTGACGTCCCGCGAACTCACGAACCAGTAGAGCTCGAGGGAGAGTTTCGTCAGCACGACGGCGTGGTGACGATGTTGATGAAGCTACCGTCGCAGGGCTTCGCCTAAGCACCGCTACGATATGACCAAGGTGGATTATGGTGAAGGGGGGCACCGCACACGGCTGGGAGAGATCAATGATCAACTTGTGTGTCTAGAGGTGCCCCCTTGCCCCCATATATACA
>NC_057809.1:99504683-99509096 GCF_018294505.1 Triticum aestivum
CCCCGGTACTCCGGTATTTATCTGATAACCCCCGGAACCCTTCTGGTGTCCGAATATAACCTTCCAATATATCAATCTTTATGTCTCGAACATTTCGAGACTCCTCGTCATGTCCGTGATCACATCCGGGACTCCGAACTACCTTCGGTACATCAAAACACAAAAACTCATAATACCGATCGTCACAGAACTTTAAGCGTGCGGACCCTACGGGTTCGAGAACTATGTAGACATGACCGAGACATGTCTCCGCTCAATAACCAATAGTGGAACCTGGATGTTCATATTGGCTCCTACATATTCTACGAAGATCTTTATCGGTCAAACCGCATAACAACATATGTTGTTCCCTTTGTCATCGATATGTTACTTGCCCGAGATTCGATCATCGGTATCTCAATACCTATGTAACGCCCACGATGCGGCTATATCTCCCACGTGTCGAAGCACGACTTAGAGGCATAACCGCATTGTAAGCAATGTCGCAAGTGGGGTAATCTTCACACAACCCATGTACTGAATAAGAAAAGAGGTACATAGTTGGCTTACAATCGCCACGTCACACAATAGCATAAATATATCATTACATTCATCCAGATACAATCAAGGTCCGACTACGGAACCAAAATAAAGACATCCCCAAATGCATAATGTCCCCGATCGCCCCAACTGGGCACCACTACTGATCGTCTGGAAAGGAAACGTAGTATCGTCCTGAGTCCTCATCGAACTCCCACTTGAGCTCAGTCGAATCTCCTGGAGCGGTATCATCGGTCCCTGCATCTGGTTTTGAAGTAATCTGTGAGTCACGGGGACTCAACAATCTCACACCCTCGCGATCAAGACTATTTAAGCTTATGGGTAGGTAAAAGGTATGAGGTGGAGCTGCAGCAAGCACTACCATATATGGTGGCTAACATTCGCAAATGAGAGCGAGAAGAGAAGGCGAGGCTGTAACACCCTCGATGCGGCTATATCTCCTACGTGTCGAAGCACGACTTAGAGGCATAACCGCATTGAAAGCAATGTCACAAGTAAGGTAATCTTCATAACAACCCATGTAAATAGATAATAAGGGGAAAGGTACATAGTTGGCTTACACTTGCCACATCACACAAAGTACATAAATAGCATTACAATCATCCAATACACTCATGGTCCGACTACGGTACCAAAATAAAAGATCAACCCCAACATGCGACATGGTCTCAGATCGCCCCAACTGGGCACCTCTACTGATCATCAGGGAAAGGTACATAATAACGGCGTGAATCTTCCTCGAACTCCCACTTAAGCTCAAGTGCATCATCTGGAACGGAGTCGTCGAGCCCTGCATCTAGTTTGGAAGTAATCTGTGAGTCACGGGGACTCAGCAATCTTGCACCCTCGCGATGAAGACTATTTAAGCTTATAGGTAAGGCAAGGTAATATGTGGAGCTGCAGCAAGCTACTAGCATATATGGTGGCTAACCTGTTCGCAAAAGAGAGCGAGAGGAGAAGGCAAATCACGAACGAAGAACTATAGAACAACCTACAACAAACATTACTCCAACACCGTGTTCACTTCCCGGACTCCGCCGAGAAGAGACCATCACGGTAACACACGCAGTTGATTCATTTTAATTAAGTTAAGGTTCATGTTATCTACAACCGGACATTAACAAATTCCCATCTGCCCATAACCGCGGGCACGACTTTCGAAAGTTCAAATCCCTGCAGGGGAGTCCCAACTTAGCCCATCACAAGCTCTCACGGTCAACGAAGGATAAACCTTCTCCCGAGACATTCCGATCAGACTCGGTATCCCGGTTCTACAAGACAACTTCGACAATGGTAAAACAAGTCCAGCAACACCGCCCGAATGTGCCGACAAATCCTGATAGAAGCTGCACATATCTCGTTCTCAGGGCACACTCAGATGAGACTAGCTACGAGTAAAACCAACCCTCAAGTTTCCCCGAGGTGGCCCCGCAGGCTGCTCAGTCGGACCAACACTCAGAGGAGCACTGGCCCAGGGGGGTTTAAATAAGATGACCCTCGGGCTCCGGAAACCCAAGGGAAAAAGAGGCTAGGTGGCAAATGGTAAAACCGAGGTTGGGCATTGCTGGAGGAGTTTTATTCAAGGCCAACTGTCAAGGGGTTCCCATTATCACCCAACCGCGTAAGGAACACAAAATCCGGGAACATAACACCGATATGACGGAAACTAGGGCGGCAAGAGTGGAACAAAACACTAGGCAAAAGGCCGAGCCTTCCACCCTTTACCAAGTATATAGATGCCTTAAGATAACAAGATAATATAATGATATCCCAACAATAAACAATGTTCCAACAAGGAACGATCTCCAATCTTCACCTGCAACTAGCAACGCTATAAGAGGGGCTGAGCAAAGCGGTAACATAGCCAATCAATGGTTTGCTAGGACATGGTGGGTTAGGGGTTTGACATGGCAATTTGGGAGGCATGATAAGCAAGTGGTAGGCATCGTAGCATAGGCATAGCAAAAGAGCGAGCATCTAGCAAGCAAAGATAGAAGTGATTTCGAGGGTATGATCATCTTGCCTGCAAAGTTGTCAGAGTTGACTGGATCCTCGAAAGCAAACTCAAAGGGCTCCTTGTTAGCGAACTCGTCTCCCGGCTCTACCCAAACAAGACAAACAAGTAAAAGGAACACAATCAACCACGTGCAAAGCTCAAACAACATGATGCAAACATGGTATGCTATGCGGGATGCGATATGTGATGCATATGCAAGATTTGACAAGGAATGATTGAACCTGGACTCAACTTGGAAATCCAAGAGTTCCACTGGAAAGGTGAGGTGATTTCGGTTGAAATCGATATAAAGATCACCGGAATCGGATGCACGGTTTGGAAATGGCAAGCAAAACAAATATGGCAACGGTCTGCGATAAACAACAAGTAGCCATCTAAAAGCATCAAGATAACTATGCTACAGCACACAAACATGACAACAAAATACATGGCAGGGATCCATTCATGATGTTTGACAAAAGATGAACACTAAGCTACAACCAATTCAACCAATAACAGGTTCAAACAAGCATGGCAAAAGTGCAAATGACAAACATGTTTCAGACTTAGTGAAATTAACACAAGTCTGGAATTTTCAGATCAGGTAGCACACTTTGGAGCATGAAAACTATATGCTACAGGAACTTATCATGGCAAAACAAGGCATGGCATGAAGCTACTCAAAGCACTTAACAAAAGTCCCTTAGTGACCTTGAGCCAAAAGGGATCAGAAAATACAATTGCAAGCATGTGAACATGGCAAAAACATAATCAGGTTACAGACTTAGAGAAAAACTGGAACATGCAAATCTGTTTAGCGAGTAGGCATGTTTACGAGCTCGATGCACTCACTACAAAGAAAGACATGATAAACTAAGAATACACCCATCAAGAATACATATCATATAAGATAGACATGGCAAGAACAACAACATGGCATGCACGGATCAACAACAACATCCTCGGCAAAATCGCTAACAAGTAAACAATCTGCCAGGATTCACGAAATAGCAAAAGTAGAGCTCGATTGACTCAAGCTAGGGTGCTCCATAATTGCAAATAAAGACATGGATGGATATATCACCACAATATTAACAAATCAACCTTATTGATCATCCTCAAAAGAGGCACGGATCACTAGGAATCAACATAAACATATGGCATATTGATAAAAACAGATCAAGGACTTAGTAAAATTCTAAGTCCCTGAAATCAGCATTAACGAATGCACTACTTTGCAAGCTTGTGCTAGTCACTAAACACATCACAAAAATACATGGTAGACACCTATGTAAATATGGCATGGCATATAACAAAACTCATGTAGAACTCAGGAGCATATCCTGCACACATTAAACATGGCAAAAATGACAAATAGCTACTTGATGCAGCAGATCTGACAATTAACTCAAATAGCTTTCTTCCAACAGTATTTCGGGCATCAAGATGAGCTCAAATTAAAATGATGCAATGAGATGAAATGATGTACTCTCTGAGACGAACATTTTGATATGCTACACGTCCAAAACAGAGCTACGAATGCGGAGTTATAGCATGATGAAATATGCTAAAAATAACGGAAAACTGGGACGGAGTCAACCCTAATAAACCGGATCTGGATCTGAGGCGGCGCACTTCCCGAGGTTCGACGCCGGAACAGTGCTCGCCAGATCGGAGGGGAGCCGGACTTGGAGGTGGCCGCACGCCGGCGACGAGGAGGAGGCGGTGGGCGGCCGGAGTTGGGCGACGTCGGCGTCGGGCGGTGACGGGGCGACGAGCAGGCGGTGGGACCGACGTAGGGCGACGCGGCGGCGACCCGGTACGGCAGCGGCCGGCGATGGCGGCGGCGCCGGGCAGCGTCGGATGGAGAGGAGGAG
>NC_057809.1:99509458-99518900 GCF_018294505.1 Triticum aestivum
CGGGCAAACCGGGATGTGCCACGTGGCGGCGGCGGGGCCAGTCAGACACGTCCGGCCCGAAGCGGACGCGTCCGGCGGCGAGAGGTGGGAGGAGACTAGAGTTAGGGTAGAATGGATCCGAGATTTTTGGGGAGAGGCCTTTATATAGGCATAGAGGGAGCTAGGAGAGTCCAAATGAGGTGCGGTTTTCGGCCACGCGATCGTGATAGAACGCTCTAGATGATGGAGAGGGTTTTGATCGGTTTTGGGCCAAATTGGAAGGGTGTTGGGCTGCAACACACACGAGGCCTTCTCGGTCCCTCGGTTATCCGTTGGAGTATCAAACGAAGTCCAAATGGTACGAAACTGGACAGGCAGTCTACCGGTAGTAAACCAAGGCCGCTTGGCAAGTCTCGGTCCAATCCGGAAATTTTTAACCCCCACACATGAAAAGAAGGTAGAAAGGACCACCGGAGGAGATAGGAGTGCCGGAATGCAAAACGGACAACGGGGAAAATGCTCGGATGTATTACATGAACACGTATGCAAATGCAATGCACATGATGACATGATATGAGATGCATGACGACGACAACAACACATGGAGACAAAAACCCGAACCCGAGGAAAATAAAATAACTTAGTGCCGGAAAAGGCAAGAGTTGGAGTACATATAAGGTAAATTACATCCGGGGTGTTTCAACACTCCACCACTACGAAAGGATCTCGTCCCGAGACCTAGGACTGGAAAAACTCTGGGTACTCAGAACGGAGGTGATCCTCGCGTTCCCAGGTGGCTTCACGGTCGGAATGGTGTGACCACTTGACTTTGAGGAATTTGATTGACTTATTGCGAGTCTTGCGTCCAGTCTCTTCAAGAATAGCAACGGGGTGCTCACGATAAGAGAGGTCTTCTTGGAGATCAATGTCTTCAAATTTGACGGTGCGGTCAGGAGTCTTGAAGCACTTGCGGAGCTGAGAGACATGGAACACGTCGTGCATATTTGCAAAGTTTGAAGGAAGCTCAAGTTGATAGGCGAGATCGCCTCTCTTACTGACGATTTTGAAAGGACCCACATATCTAGGGGAAAGCTTCCCCTTGATACCGATGCGACGAGTACCTTTCATTGGAGAGACGCGGAGGTAAACATGATCTCCGATCTCGAAATCCAAATCACGGTGCTTACTATCATAGTAGCTCTTCTGGCATGATTGCGCTGCTTTGAGGTTATCACGAATGACTTTGCACATTTCCTCTGCCTCTGTGATTAAGTCATTTCCAAGAAGTTGACGTTCACCGGTTTCTGACTAGTTAAGAGGAGTACGACATTTCCTGCCATAGAGAATTTCGAATGGGGCCTTGCCTGAACTTGCTTGAAAACTATTGTTGTAGGAGAATTCGGCATATGGAAGACAATATTCCCACTTCATGCCGAAGGAGATCACACAAGCCCTGAGCATATCTTCAAGAATCTGATTGACATGCTCGACTTGACAGCTAGTTTGCGGATGGAAAGTTGTGCTGAAGCGGATGTTGGTGCACATGGCCTTCTGAAAAGAATCCCAAAACTTGGAGGTAAAGATGCTACCACGGTCTAAAGAGATCACCTGTGGAATGCCGTGCAGAGAGACAATCCGAGAGGTATAAAGCTCCGCCAATTGAGCTGCAATGATAGACTCTTTGATAGGTAGAAAGTGAGCCACTTTAGTGAGTTTGTCGATGACAACGAATATAGCATCATTGCCACGCTTAGACTTTGGAAACCCAGTCACGAAGTCCGTCTCAATGTGGTCAAACTTCCATTCTAGAATGACAAAAGGTTGGAGGAGACCAGTTGGCCTTTGGTGTTCTGCCTTCACTCTTCTGCAGACATCACATTCATTCACGAACTGAGCAATCTCGCGCTTCATTCGAGTCCACCAATAAGCCTGCTTGAGGTCCTGATACATCTTCGTACTCCCAGGGTGGATGGAGAGGAGTGAATTGTGAGCCTCGTTCATGATAACTTTACGAAGGTCACCTTTAGGCACAACAATACGATCCTCGAAGAAGAGAGTATCCTTGTCATCAAGGCGATAGCACTTGTACTTGGGTTGACTCTTGGCAATCCCAATCTTCACCTTCTTCACCTTCTTCACCATAGCATCAAGGAGTTGAGCCTCGCGAATCTGATCTTCCAAAGTAGGAGAGACTTGAAGGTTGGCGAGGAAACCTTGAGGAACAACTTGCAGATTGAGTTTGCGGAAAGCTTCACAAAGCTCGGGTTGGTAAGGCTTGAGAATCAGACTGTTGCAGTAAGCCTTCCTGCTCAAAGCGTCAGCAATCACATTGGCCTTGCCTGGAGTATACTCGATACTCGGATTATACTCTTGAATCATTTCGACCCAACGAGTCTGCCTGAGGTTGAGATTAGGCTGAGTGAAGATGTACTTGAGACTCTTATGGTCAGTGAAGATGTCCACTTTTCTTCCCAATAAGAGATGTCTCCAAGTCAACAGAGCATGCACAACTGCCGCCAACTCGAGGTCATGAGTGGGGTAGTTCTTCTCGTTGGTCTTCAACTGGCGAGAGGTATAAGCCACAACTTTCTTCTCTTGCATCAACACTGCACCAAGACCTTGAAGAGAGGCATCGCAGAAGACCTCGAACGGTTTGGATTCATCAGGAGGAGTTAGAACTGGAGCAGTGACCAATTTCTCTTTCAAAGTGTTGAAAGCGATGTCACATTCCGGAGACCAAACGTACTTGACGTGCTTCTGGATAAGGTTTGAAAGAGGCTTCGCTATCTTTGAAAAGTTCTCAACGAACCTTCGACAATAGCTGGCGAGACCGAGGAAGCTGCGGAGTTGCTTCACGTTCTGAGGTGGTTCCCAATTCACGATTGGAGACACCTTCTCAGGATTCACCGCTATGCCCTTGGCAGAGATGATATGCCCAAGATAGAGAACCTCATCGAGCCAAAACTCGCACTTTCAGAACTTGGCGTAGAACTGATGTTCCCTAAGCTTATCGAGCACCAAACGCAAGTGCTTGGCATGATCTTCCTTATTCTTCGAAAAGACCAAAATGTCGTCGAGGTAGACCAAGACAAAGTCATTTGTGTAGGCGTTGAAGATGAAGTTCATCATGCGAGAGAAAGTTGGAGGAGCGTTGACGAGGCCAAAAGACATGACAGTGTATTCATATGAACCATAGCTTGTTCTGAAAGCCGTCTTGGGAATATCTTGCTCACGGATTCGAATCTGGTGATAGCCCATACGGAGATCAAGCTTGGAGAATACTTGGGCACCTTTGAGTTGTTCGAACAGCTCATTGATGTTGGGAAGTGGGTACTTGTTCTTGATAGTCTTCTTGTTCAATGGACGGTAGTCAACACAAAGTCGGTCCGTTCCATCCTTCTTCTTCGCAAAAAGTACTCCACAACCCCACGGAGAAGAACTAGGTCGAATGAGACCCATTCGTTCTTGAATATCGAGTTGTTTCTTCAGCTCCTTTAACTCTTCAGGTCCGAGCTTGTAAGGGCGTTTGCAAACCGGTTCCGTGCCAGGCTCAAGATCAATGACGAATTCAACTGGCCGGTGCGGAGGCAATCCTGGAAGCTCTTCTAGAAAGACATCTTGATATTCGCAAACGACTGGAATATGAGAGATGGCATCCAGTTCACCCTTCTCATTGAGAGAAAACAGACGGATTGTATTATCCCGAGCGGCAAAGACAATTACATCCTCAGACGAATGAGTCAATTGAATTTGCCTGGCTGCACAATCAAGCTGAGCCTTGTGCTTAGAAAACCAGTCCATTCCAAGAATAAGATCAATATCTGAGTTACCAAGGACCATTGGAGAAGCCAGAAACTTGAAATCACCCATCATGATAGAAATATCCGGAATCTCGTAGTTAGCGAGCAAACATTTACCCGGAGAGACAACTGCTAATGGTTTATGCAAAACTTGAGAAGACAACTCATGCTTAGATGCAAAAGGTCTCGAGATGAAACAATGCGATGCACCAGTGTCAAAAAGAACTTTTGCAGGAACATCGTTAACAGGAAGGTTACCCATGATGACATCTGACGAGTCCTCTGCCTGGGCTGCATTCATCAAGTTGACCTTGGCGTGCTTGGGGTTATGCTTGACCACAGCTATACTTGCCGATCTCACAGGAGGAGGAGGAGGAGGGAGGCGCCTCTGATTGAAGCATTTGTTGGCATAGTGACCCTTCTGTTGGCACTTGTTGCACGCGACCTCTGAAAGCGGACGGTGATACGGAGCACTCGATCTTGGAGCTTGATACGAAGTCTTGTTCTGAAAGCCAGGGTTGGGTGGGTGCGAAGATCCACTGCCACCTTTGCCCTTCTGTTGAAACGGCTGATGGAACGGAGGAGGAGGAAGCCAATACTTCTGCTGCTTAGCCACTTGAGTTGAGGAAGAAGGAGTAGCATCTCTGACTCGCTTCTTGGAAGCATCACACTTCAGTTGAGCAGCATCTTGCTTCAATGCCATGTTGTAAAACTCATCGTACCTCATGGGCTCAAAGAGAACAAGAGCTAGCTGGATTTCTTCTCTGAGACCACCCCTGAACTGGTATATCATTCTCTTCTCGTCAGGGACGTCCTGCTTAGCAAAATGGGCGAGCTTCTGAAACATCTTGTTGTAATCATAGATAGACATAGAGCCTTGCTTCAGGTTGCGGCATTCCTCACGCTTGCTTTCAACCACGCTCTGAGGAATATGATGAGCTTTGTAGTCTTGACGGAATTCATCCCAGGTAATCACACGGCCTCCTCTGGAATCTTTGTACTGCTGAAACCATTCTGCAGCTTGGTCTTTGAGTTGGAAGGAAGCGAACTTGACAAAGTCCTCAGGCCTGACATTACTGCACTCGAAATGCTTGCATAAGTCCACGAGCCAATCATCAGCGCCAGTTGCCTCAACACAATTGCTGAAAGTCTTTGGCTGGTTAGCAAGGAACTGGTTGAGTGTAGCAAAGTGATTCTGATTGTTGCCTTGGTTCCCTTGGTTGCGCTCTTGAAGAAGTTGCATGATCAGCTGCGTGTTTGCATTGGTAGCGGCCATCACAGCTTGCCATGCCTCCGGAGGTGGAGGTGGTGGTGGCGGATCAGGATTCGGAGTCATGCATGTTGGAGGAGCCATCCTGAACAGGTTGACATCCATTAGCACATTGATAGACAAATATTGAAGTTGAACCAAACGGGTAGAAATTGCAACATATAGTCTTCGCATCCGAACGAAATGAACGAATGCATTCCAATTGAAATGGTCACATATCCATAAATTGAGAAGCCACTTAGAATTTAGGTAGAAGAAATAAAATCAACAAAGTACGGAACAAGAACGAATACCCGGTAAGGATCACCCAATCTCAAACCAAATATCCGTGGAAGAAGAACTAGATCTACAAGAATTCCCACCTATGAAACTCCCGAACCTTTCCGGTTATGCAATCAGGTGTTGGGGATATAGGGGAAGCATAATATCTCACCCAAATCTAGCAAATCCTACATCCAGCTGTATCCATCCTTCAACACATAACCGAGAAAAACTTTGGAAATCGTCTACCTCAACCTTCGAAAAGCATCCGTTATACAAGTTATGGCAATACTCCCGAACTCCCGCGCCAGTACTAGGTGGTGTCGAGGTTATCTCACCAACAACTGCATAAAAGAGATTTTCGATGTCGGCGAACTAAACTCAGGTATTCCAGAACTGCAACAATAAAATTGTGACGACAACACCTCGAAGCTCAACTCCTCGGGACACTGCCACAACCTCTAAATGATAGGAGGCACCAAGAATAATGTTCTCGTCACAAATCGATCGGAACGATTCCAAGATACCCGCATGATCCTAAAAAAATTTAGTGAAATTTGAGAAGAGAAGAGTCAAAACTCTACGTCAGGATGCCTTACCAGAGCGATGAAGGGACTGAGGAGTAAAAAGAATTCCTAAACTCTCCGATATATAATTCCTAAATGACTCAAAACATTTTTCTAGACTCAACTCGTCAGCTAATTCGATCAAGCAGTGGGGGCTCCTAAGGTCGGGAAGTCTCTGATACCAACTTGTCACACCCTCGATGCGGCTATATCTCCTACGTGTCGAAGCACGACTTAGAGGCATAACCGCATTGAAAGCAATGTCGCAAGCAAGGTAATCTTCACAACAACCCATGTAAATAGATAATAAGGGGAAAGATATATAGTTGGCTTACACTCGCCACGTCACACAAAGTACATAAATAGCATTACAATCATCCAATACACTCATGGTCCGACTACGGTACCAAAATAAAAGATCAACCCCAACATGCGACATGGTCCCCGATCGCCCCAACTGGGCACCTCTACTGATCATCAGGGAAAGATACATAGTAACGGCGTGAGTCTTCGTCGAACTCCCACTTGAGCTCAAGTGCATCATCTGGAATGGAGTCGTCGGGCCCTGCATCTCGTTTGGAAGTAATCTGTGAGTCACGGGGACTCGGCAATCTCGCACCCTCGCGATCAAGACTATTTAAGCTTATAGGTAAGGCAAGGTAATATGTGGAGCTGCAGCAAGCGACTAGCATATATGGTGGTTAACCTGTTCGCAAAAGAGAGCGAGAGGAGAAGGCAAAGCACGAACGAAGAACTATAGAACAACCTATGGCAAACATTACTCCAACACCATGTTCACTTCCCGGACTCCACCGAGAAGAGACCATCACGGTAACACACGCAGTTGATTCATTTTAATTAAGTTAAGGTTCATGTTATCTACAACCGGACATTAACAAATTCCCATCTGCCCATAACCACGGGCACGGCTTTCGAAAGTTCAAATCCCTGCAGAGGAGTCCCAACTTAGCTCATCACAAGCTCTCACGGTCAACGAAGGATAAACCTTCTTCCGAGACATTCCGATCAGACTCGGTATCCCGGTTCTACAAGACAAATTCGACAATGGTAAAACAAGTCCAGCAACACCGCCCGAATGTGCCGACAAATCCCGATAGGAGATGCACATATCTCGTTCTCAGGGCACACTCAGATGAGACTAGCTACGAGTAAAACCAACCCTCAAGTTTCCCCGAGGTGGCCCCGCAGGAAGCTCAGTCGGACCAACACTCAGAGGAGCACTGGCCCAAGGGGGTTTAAATAAGATGACCCTCGGGCTCCGGAAACCCAAGGGAAAAAGAGGCTAGGTGGCAAATGGTAAAACCAAGGTTGGGCATTGCTGTAGGAGTTTTATTCAAGGCAAACTGTCAAGGGGTTCCCATTATCACCCAACCACGTAAGGAACGCAAAATCCGGGAACATAACACCGATATGACGGAAACTAGGGCGGAAAGAGTGGAACAAAACACTAGGCAAAAGGCCGAGCCTTCCACCCTTTACCAAGTATATAGATGCCTTAAGATAACAAGATAATATAATGATATCCCAACAATAAACAATGTTCCAACAAGGAACGATCTCCAATCTTCACCTGCAACTAGCAACGCTATAAGAGGGGCTGAGCAAAGCGGTAACATAGCCAATCAACGGTTTGCTAGGACATGGTGGGTTAGGGGTTTGACATGGCAATCTGGGAGGCATGATAAGCAAGTGGTAGGCATCATAGCATAGGCATAGCAAAAGAGCGAGCATCTAGCAAGCAAAGATAGAAGTGATTTCGAGGGTATGATCATCTTGCCTACAAAGTTGTCAGAGTTGACTGGATCCTCAAAAGCAAACTCAACGGGCTCCTCGTTAGCGAACTCATCTCCCGGCTCTACCCAAACAAGACAAACAAGCAAAAGGAACACAATCAACCACGTGCAAAGCTCAAACAACATGATGCAAACATGGTATGCTATGCGGGATGCGATATGTGAATCATATGCAAGATTTGACAAGGAATGATTGAACCTGGCCTCAACTTGGAAACCCAAGAGTGCCACTGGAAAGGTGAGGTGATTTTGGTCGAAATCGATATAAAGATCACCGGAATCGGATGCACGGTTTGGAAATGGCAAGCAAAACAAATATGGCAACGGTCTGCGATAAACAGCAAGTAGCCATCTAAAAGCATCAAGATAACTATGCTACAACACTCAGGCATGACAAAAAATTACATGGCAGGGATCCATTCATGATGTTTGACAAAAGATGAACACTGAGCTACGGCCAATTCACCAATAACAGGTTCAAACAAGCATGGCAAAAGTGCAAATGACAAACATGTTTCAGACTTAGTGAAATTAACACAAGTCTGGAATTTCAGATCAGGTAGCACACTTTGGAGCATGAAAACTATATGCTACAGGAACTTATCATGGCAAAACAAGGCATGGCATGAAGCTACTCAAAGCACTTAACAAAAGTCCCTTAGTGACCATGAGCCAAAAGGGATCAGAAAATACAATTGCAAGCATGTGAACATGGCAAAAACATAATCAGGTTACAGACTTAGAGAAAAGCTGGAACATGCAAATCTGTTTAGCGAGTAGGCATGTTTACGAGCTCGATGCACTCACTACAGAGCAAGGCATGACAAACTAAGAATACACCCATCAAGAATACATATCATATAAGCTAGACATGGCAAGAACAACAACATGGCATGCACGGATCAACAACAACATCCTCGGCAAAATCGCTAACAAGTAAACAATCTTCCAGGATTCACGAAATAGTAAAAGTAGAACTCGATTGACTCAAGCTAGGGTGCTCCATAATTGCAAACAAATACATGGATAGATATAGCACCACAATATTAACAAATCATCCTTACTGATCATCCTCAAAAGAGGCACGGATCACTAGGAAACAACATGAACATATGGCATATTGATAAAAACAGATCAAGGACTTAGTAAAATTCTAAGTCCCTGAAATCAGCATTAACGGATGCACTACTTTGCAAGCTTGTGCTAGTCACCACACACATCACAAAAATACATGGTAGGCACGTCTGTAAATATGGCATGGCATATAACAAAACTCATGTAGAACTCAGGAGCATATCATGCACACATTAAACATGGCAAAAATGACAAATAGCTATTTGATGCAGCAGATATGACAATTAACTCAAATAGCTCTCTTCCAACAGCATTTCGGGCATCAACATGAGCTCAAATGAAGATGATGCACTGAGATGAAATAATGTACTCTCTGAGACAAACATTTTGATATGCTACACGCCCAAAACGAAGCTACAGATGCGGAGTTATAGCATGATGAAATATGCTAAAAATAACGGAAAACTAGGACGGAGTCAACCCTAATAAACCGGATCTGGATCTGAGGCGGCGCACTTCCCGAGGTTCGACGCCGGAACAGTGCTCGCCGGATCGAAGGGGAGCCGGACTTGGCGGTGGCCGCACGCCGGCGACGAGGAGGAGGCGGTGGGCGGCCGGAGTTGGGCGACGTCGGCGCCGGGCGGTGACGGGGCGACGAGCGGGCGGCGGGACCGACGC
>NC_057809.1:99519386-99523400 GCF_018294505.1 Triticum aestivum
CGGGACCGACGCAGGGCGGCACGGCGGCGACCCGGTACGGCAGCGGCCGGCGATGGTGGCGTCGCCGGGCAGCGTTGGGCGGCGTCGGATGGAGAGGAGGAGGCGTGGGTGAGGAGTTACGCGGCGGCGGGCGCGAAAAGGCCCGGGAAGGCCGCGCCTGGGCCGAGCGGGCGGGCGGCGGAGGGAGGTGACCGGGCAAACCGGGATGTGCCACGTGGCGGCGGCGGGGCCAGTCGGACACGTCCGGCCTGAAGTGGACACATTCGGCGGCGAGAGGTGGGAGGAAACTAGAGTTAGGGTACAATGGATCCGGGATTTTTGGGGAGAGGCCTTTATATAGGCATAGAGGGAGCTAGGAGAGTCCAAATGAGGTGCGGTTTTCGGCCACGCGATCGTGATCGAATGCTCTAGATGATGGAGAGGGTTTTGGTGTGTTTTGGGCCAAATTGGAAGGGTGTTGGGCTGCAACACACATGAGGCCTTCTCGGTCCCTTGGTTAACCGTTGGAGTATCAAACGAAGTCCAAATGGTACGAAACTTGACAGGCGGTCTACCGGTAGTAAACCAAGGCCACTTGGTAAGTCTCGTTCCAATCTGGAAATTTTTAACCCCCACACACGAAAAGAAGGTAGAAAGGACCACCGGAGGAGATAGGAGCGCCGGAATGCAAAACGGACAAAGGGGAAAATGCTCGGATGCATGAGATGAACACGTATGCAAATGCAATGCACATGATGACATGATATGAGATGCACGATAACGACAACAACACACGGAGACAAAAACCCGAACCCGAGGAAAATAAAATAACTTAGTGCCGGAAAAGGCAAGAGTTGGAGTACATATAAGGTAAATTACATCCGGGGTGTTACAACACTCCACCACTACGAAAGGATCTCGTCCCGAGATCTAGGACTGGAAAAACTCCGGGTACTCAGAACGGAGGTGATCCTTGCGTTCCCAGGTGGCTTCACGGTCGGAATGGTGTGACCACTTGACTTTGAGGAATTTGATTGACTTATTGCGAGTCTTGCGTCCAGTCTCTTCAAGAATAGCAACGGGGTGCTCACGATAAGATAACTTAGTGCCGGAAAAATAAAATAAAATAACTTAGTGCCAAAAAAACCCGAACCCGAGGAAAATAAAATAACTTAGTGCCGGAAAAGGCAAGAGTTGGAGTACTTATAAGGTAAATTACATCCAGGGTGTTACAAAGGCACAGTCGAGAAACTATGATCAAGAAGTGATCCTAGAACAACCTACGTTCAAGCATAACAAGAGACCGTGTTCTCTTTCTGGACTCCGCCGAAAAGAGACCATCACGACCACACACTCTATTGATCCATTTTAATTAAGTTTAGTTTCAGGTTTTCTACAACCGGACATTAACAAATTCCCATCAGCCCATAACCGCGGGCATGGCTTTCGAAAGTTCAAATCCCTTGAGGGGTGTCCCAACTTAGCCCATCACAAGCTCTCACGGTCAACGAAGGATATTCCTTCTCCCAAGACAATCTGACCAGCCTGGGAATCCTGGTTACAAGACATCTCAATAATGGTAAAACTAAACCAGCAAAGCCGCTCGATGTGCCGACAAATCCCGATAGGAGTCGCACGTATCTCGTTCTTAGGGCACACCGGATAGGTCAAGCTACGAGTAAAACCAACCCTCGAGTTGCCCCGAGGTGGCCCCGCAGGCTGCCCATTTCGGACCAACACTCTGAGGAGCACTGGCCCGGGGGGGTTTAAAATAAAGATGACCCTTGAGTTCATGGAACCCAAGGGAAAAAGAGGCTAGGTGGCAAATGGTAAAACCAAGGTTGGGCCTTGCTGGAGGAGTTTTATTTAAGGCGAACTGTCAAGGGGTTCCCATTATAACCCAACCATGTAAGGAACGCAAAATCAAGGAACATAACACCGGTATGACGGAAACTAGGGCGGCAAGAGTGGAATAAAACACCAGGCTTAAGGCCGAGCCTTCCACCCTTTAACAAGTATATAGATGCATTAAAATAGACAAGATATAATAATGATATCCCAACAATAAACATGTTCCAGCAAGGAACAAGCTCCAATCTTCACTTGCATCTAGCAACACTATAAGAGGGGCTGAGCAAAGCGGTAACATAGCCAAACAACGGTTTGCTAGGACAAGGTGGGTTAGAGGTTTGACATGGCAATATGGGAGGCATGATAAGCAAGTGGTAGGTATCGTAGCATAGGCATATCGATAGAGCGAGCATCTAGCAAGCAAAGATAGAAGTGATTTCGAGGGTATGGTCATCTTGCCTGCAAAGTTCTCCGAGTTGACATTAGCTTGATCCTCGTAAGCGTACTCAACTGGTTCCTCGATCATGTACTCGTCTCCCGGCTCTACCCAAAGCAAGAACACAAGCAAAGGGAGACACAATCAACCACGTGCAATGCACAAGCAACATGATGCAAAACATGGCACGATATGCGGGATGTGATATGCGATGCATATGCATGTTTCGAAAAGGAAAGATTGAACCTGGCCTCAACTTGGAAAACCAAGAGTGCCGCTGGAAATATGAGTTGATTTCGGTCTAAATCGATATAAAGATCACCAGAAACGGATGCATGGTTTGCAAATGGCAAGCAAAACAAATATGACACCAATCTGCGATTAACAGCACGAGGCCATCTAAATGCATCAAGAACAACAAGCTACTGCACTCTAACATAGCAACAAAGCACATGGCAGTGATCCACTCAAGATGATTGACAAAAGATGAACACTGAGCTACGGCTAATTCACACAATAGCAGGTTCAAACAAGCATGGCAAAAGTGCAAAAGATATCAGGTTACGGACTTAGTGAAAAAAACATGTCAGGAATTTAACATCAGGAAGCCATGTTTAGAGCAAGATAACTACATGCTACAGGAACATATCATGGCAAAGCAAGGCATGGCATGAAGCTACTCAAAGCATACAACAAAAGTCCCTTACTGACCATAAGCCAAAAGGGATCAGAAAATACAATGGCAACCATGTGAACATAGCAACTTTCGTTAACAGATTCAGACTTAGCAGAAAGCTGGAACATGGCAAAACAGATTCACGTAGGCATGTTTATGAGCTCGATGCACTCACCACAAGGCATTGCATGACAAAATAAGCTTACACCCAACAAGTAGATATGGCATAGAAGCTAAACATGGCAAGAACAACCTCATAGCATGCATGGATCAACTACAACAACCTCGGTAAAATTTCTTAACACGTAAATAATCTGCCAGGAACATTTTATTGCAAAAGTAGAGCTTGATTGATTCAAGCTAGGGTGCTCCATAAATACAAACAAAGACATGGATCGATAGAGCATAACATTATCTCAAAATCATCCTAACTGAACATGCTCAAAAGAGGCATGAATCACTCTATAGCAACAAGAATACATGGCATAAAAGTATTAACAGGACAAAGACTTAGAAGATTTCTAAGTCCCTGAAATCAGCAACATTACGAGGGCTACTTTGCATGCTTGTGCTAGTCACCACAAATATCACAAAAATACATGGCATACACCCCTGTAAAGATGGCATGGCATACTTCAAAACACATGTAGGGCTCAAGTTCATAGGAGGCACACATTAATCATGGCAAAAATGAAAAATGTCCAAATCCTGATAAGAAACTGAAACTAACATTGCATAGCACTCTTGCAACAGCATTTAGGGCATCAAGATGAACTCAAATGAACATGGTGCAATGGAATGAAATGAAGTACTCGTCGAGACGAACAATTTGATATGCTACACGCCCAAAACGGAGCCACGGGTGCAAAGTTATGATGTGATGAAGAATGCATAAAAATACTAGGACTTGGGGCAAAATTAGGTCAACCTCCCAGATCTAGATCGGGGCGGCGTGTTTCCTGAGGTTCGACGCAGAACTCGCCGGAGATGGAGACGTGGCTGTCGGAGCTTCGAGGGGGGGCCGGAGGAGCTCGCCGGGGCGGCGATGGGCGGCGAGGGCGGCAGCCGGGCG